>NC_134357.1:494891095-494893595 GCF_048569485.1 Anomaloglossus baeobatrachus
CACACACGGCTCTGCACCGCACACACGCGCACACACACGGCTCTGCACCGCACACACACGCACGCGCGCGCGCACACACACACACACAGGGCTCTGCACCGCACACACACAGGGCTCTGCACCGCACGCACACACACACAGGGCTCTGCACCGCACACACACACACACACACACACAGGGCTCTGCACCGCGCACACACGAGCGCGCGCGCGCACACACACACAGGGCTCTGCACCGCACACACGCGCACACACACAGGGCTCTGCACCACACACACACGGCTCTGCACCGCACACACACACACAGGGCTCTGCACCGCGCACACACACACACACACACACACACACGGCTCTGCACCGCGCACACACACACACACACACAGGGCTCTGCACCGCACACACACGGCTCTGCACCGCACACACACACACACAGAGCTCTGCACCACACACACACGGCTCTGCACCGCACACACACACACAGGGCTCTGCACCGCACACACACACACACACAGAGGGCTCTGCACCGCACACACACACACACACACACACAGGGCTCTGCACCGCACACACACACAGGGCTCTGCACCGCACACACACAGGGCAGTGCACCACACACACACACACACACGGCTGTGCACCGCACACACACACACACAGGGCTGTGCACCGCGCACACACACACAGGGCTGTGCACCGCGCACACATACACATACACACAGGGCTCTGCACCGCACACACATACACACACACACACACACAGAGGGCTCTGCACCGCACACACACACAGGGCTCTGCACCGCGCACACACACAGGGCTCTGCACCGCGCACACACACAGGGCTCTGCACCGCGCACACACACAGGGCTCTGCACCGCGCACACACACAGGGCTCTGCACCGCGCACACACACAGGGCTCTGCACCGCGCACACACACAGGGCTCTGCACCACGCACACACACACGGCTCTGCACCGCACACACACACACACACACAGGGCTCTGCACCGCACACACATACACACAGGGCTCTGCACTGCACACACACTAACACACACACACACACGGCTCTGCACCGCGCACACACACACACACAGGGCTCTGCACCACACACACACACAGGGCTCTGCACCACACACACACACAGGGCTCTGCACCGCACACACACACACAGGGCTCTGCACCACACACACACACGGCTCTGCACCGCACACACACGCGCACACACACACACAGGGCTCTGCACCGCACACACACTCACACACAGGGCTCTGCACCGCACACACACACGCACACACACACGGCTCTGCACCGCACACACACACACGGCTCTGCACCGCGCACACACGGCTCTGCACCGCACACGCACGCACACACACAGGGCTCTGCACCGCACACACACACGGCTCTGCACCGCGCACACACACACACACACACAGGGCTCTGCACCACACACAGGGCTCTGCACCACACACACGGCTCTGCACCACACACACACACAGGGCTCTGCACCGCATACACACACACACACACAGGGGTCTGCACCGCACACACATACACACACACACACAGGGCTCTGCACCGCACACACATACACACACACACACGGCTCTGCACCGCACACACAGGGCTCTGCACCCCGCACACACAGGGCTCTGCACCGCGCACACACACACACACACACACACAGGGTTCTGCACCGCGCACACACACACACCCACACACGGGGCTCTGCACCACCCGCACACACACACACACACAGGGCTCTGCACCGCGCACACACACACAGGGCTCTGCACCACACACACGGCTCTGCACCGCGCACACACATACAGGGCTCTGCACCACACACACGGCTCTGCACCACACGCGCGCGCGCACACACATACACACGGCTCTGCACCGCGCACACACGCGCGCGCACACACACACTCACACACAGGGCTCTGCACCGCACACACGCGCACACACACAGGGCTCTGCACCATACACACACTCACACAGGGCTCGGCACCGCACACACGCGCGCTCACACACACACAGGGCTCTGCACCGCGCTCACACACACACAGGGCTCTGCACCGCGCACACACACACACAGGGCTCTGCACCGCACACACACACACAGGGCTCTGCACCGCACACACACACACACAGGGCTCTGCACTGCACACACGCGCACACACAGGGCTCTGCACCGCGCACACACACACACAGGGCTCTGCACCGCACACACACAGGGCTCTGCACCGCACACACACAGGGCTCTGCACCGCACACACACAGGGCTCTGCACCGCACACACACACACGGCTCTCCACCGCGCACACACACGGCTCTGCACCGCACACACACACACACACAGAGCTCTGCACCGCACACACACACACACACACGGCTCTGCACCGCACACACACACACACAGAGGGCTCTGCACCGCACACACACACACACACACAGGGCTCTGCACCGCGCGCACACACACACAGGGCTCTGCACCGCAC
>NC_134357.1:494896095-494911095 GCF_048569485.1 Anomaloglossus baeobatrachus
CACGGCTCTGCACCGCACACACACACACACACACACACACACACACACACACAGGGCTCTACACTGCACACACAAACACACACACATATGGCTCTGCACCGCACGCGCACACGGCGCTCTGTACCGACCCCCCCCCTATCCCCATAGGGAATACATGTAGGGAATACATACTCACCCGTCCTCTGTCCCCGCCACTCCTGCACGTTCGCACGCTGTCTGTGCTCTGGATGTATCAGCACAGTAGTGACGTCACCGCTGTGCTGAAGAGAGCACAGACAGCGGGACAGTGATGAGAAGCAGCGCTGCGCTGCTTCTCATCAGCGCTTTCAAATGTACCGGCATCTGTGATCTGTGATGCCGGTACATTTAACTGTGTGATCCTGAGCAGGGGCCCGGTGCTGGCGCTGACACCACGGCAGCCGCAGGCAGGCCCCTCTCCCAGGTCACGGACCCCACAGCAGTGCAGGGGGAGGTTGCGGGGAGAGTAAGGGGTGCAGGGGAATGTGTGGGAGGGTGCAGGGAAGGGTGCGGGGACTCCACGCACTGTACCCCCCCCAGCAGGGAGGCGACATGCTGTTCCAGATTTGCATGTCAACATGGTCCTGCCCATGTTGACATGAAATGACCGGAAGCAGCAAAATCGCGGCAGGAGCGGTCACATGACCACTCTGAGCCTGGTGAGAGGGGCTGACAGCAGGGCAGGTAAGTGGTCTCTATCTACTTACCTGCCCTAATGTAGCCCAACAGGGTAATAAAAATTTAAAAAAAAGTCAAAAGAAGCCGGATAACCCCTTTAAATAACATTTCCCACATGTATACTTTACATCAGTGCAATTTTCGAAACATGATTTTTTTTGTTAGGAGAGTTCAAGGTTTATCAACAATTTCTCATTTTTTCCTTAAATTTACAAAACCATTTTTTTTAGGGACCAAATCACATTTGAAGTGACTTTGAGAGGCCTAGGTGACAGAAAATACCAAAAAGTGACACCATTCTAAAAACTGCACCCATCACACTGCTCAAAACCACATCCAACAAGTCTATTAAAGGGAACCTGTCTCCAGATTTGGGGCCTATAAGCTGCGGCCACTGCCAGTGGGTTCTTGTATACAGCATGTTAGAGTACTGTATGTAAGAGCCAGGCCGCTGTGTAGAACGTAGAAAACACTTAAACGGTCGGTGCAGAGCAGATGGGTCAAATGGCTGTCTCCGTTCTGCGGGTGTGGCACCTCCTCTTTTGGCCATCTTTGTCCTCCTTCTTCTGAAGCTAGTGTGGCTGACGCATCTGACATCATCCACAATAGCCGGAATTGAGGTTCCGCGCAGATCAAAGTGTGCCTGCGTAGGACCCCAGTGTCTGCTTGTGTGGATGACTTGGGACGTGTCATGCAACTAGCTTCAGAAGACGGAGAACAAAGATGGCTGAAAGAGGAGGCGCCGGTAGCGGAGAACGGAGACGCCCATCCGACCCATCTGCTCCGCACAGTCTGTTTAGGTAAGTATTTTATAAAGTGTTTTTTATGTTCTATACAGCAGCCTGGGCGCTTATAGACAGCATTCTAACATGCTGTAGTATATAAGAGCCCACTGGTGGTGGCCGCAGCTTATAGACCCCAAATCTGGTGACCGGTTCCCTTTAGCCCTTCAGGTGCTTCACAGGAACTAAAGCTGTGTAAGAGGAAAAAACTTACCTTATTTCTTCCAAAAATGTTACTTTAACTCAATTTTGTATTTCCATAAGGGTAACGAGAAACTAGACCCCAAAATTTGTTGTGCAATTTCTCCTGAGTACGCCAATACACCATATGTGGTGGAAATCTACTGTTTGGGCGCATGGCAGGGCTCTGAAGGGAAGGAGCGCCATTTGACTTTTCAAATGCAAAGTTGTCTAGAATCATTAGCAGACACTGTGTCTTGTCAGATGTGCCTAAAGAATGGAGCTTCCCCACAAGTGAGCCCATTTTGGAAACTAGACTCTCAAGGAACTTATCTAGATTTCTTGTGAGCACCTTGAACCCCCAAGTGCTTCACAGAATTTTAGAATGTTCAGCCGTGAAAATGAAAAAAAAAAACAAAACACTTTTTTTCACAAAAATGTTTTTAGCTCCACATTTATTTTCACACGGGGAAGGCCGGTTTCACACATCCGGCTTTTTGCCGTTTTGCCGGATGCGGCGCTCTCCCGTACAGTTAATACAGTACAGTGACAGCGCAACAAGCGCCGGTCACATGCTGTCATGTGACCGGCGCATGTGACCCGGAAGTTACAGCGCTGTCATTGTACTGTATTAACTGTACGGGAGAGCGCCACATCCGGCAAAACGGCAAAAAGCCGGATGTGTGAAACCGGCCTAACAGAAAAAAATTGCATGGTACAATTTGCTGTGAAATTTCTCCTGAGTTTGCTGATACCCCATATGTGGAGGGAAACTACTGTTTGGACACTGCCAAGCTCCAAAAGAAAGGAGTGACGTTTTGGAGGGCAGGCTAAGATGGAATGGTCTGCGGGTGTGGGGTTGCATTTGGAGAGCCCGTGATGTGCCGAAACATTGGAAAACCCCTAGTGACCCAATTTTCGAAACTCAAGGAATTTATCTTGATGTGTTGTGAGTACTTTGGAACCCAAGGTGTATCACAAAATTTTACAACATTGAACCGTGAAAATGAAACTACTTGTGTTTCCCCCCCCAAAAAATGTTCCTTGAGCC
Source organism: Anomaloglossus baeobatrachus (assembly GCF_048569485.1). NCBI lineage: Eukaryota > Metazoa > Chordata > Amphibia > Anura > Aromobatidae > Anomaloglossus > Anomaloglossus baeobatrachus. The sequence goes on from NC_134357.1 coordinate 494,898,805, forward strand.
CCCATATACCTAATTTTCACAAGGGTAGCAAGAGAAAATAGACAGCAAAACTTGTGCAATTTCTCCTGAGTACGAGGATACCCAAGATGTAGTACAAAACTACTGTTTGGACACACTGCCGAGGTCCAAAAGGAAGGAGTGATGTTTTGGAGCACAGACTTTGATGGAATGTCCTGCAGGTGTTATGACTAGAGATGAGTGAACCTTTTGGAGGTTCGGTTCGCTGGCAGCAATCGAACCGAACCTCCACTGGCTTGAACTTGGCCTGAGCCCAGTTCGCAATCACTGATTAGCAGTTCGCGCATACACATACAGCCAGTCATAAGCAGATCACTTCTGGGGGAAGGTGGGCGGGCATTTTTAATTTTTTTCTTTTTCTCATTCCACACTACATCTAATCACGCTTTTGTTACCCCGGTGCGAGATGTTTAAACATTGCAAGCGGCTCGCACAGGGCTGAGCACCAAGTGTTCCTGAGCACAGCGCTGCTCGCACGAGTGAAGTTCGTACGTAAAGCATCCAAACTCCGAAACCCAAACTGTTTTTTGGGGGGTTTTTTAAGTCTGTGTTCGGTTTGAAAACTGAACCTCGGTTTCGCTCATCTCTAGTCATGACACATTTCTAGAGCCCTTGATGTGCCTAAATAGTAGAAACCCCCCACACTTGCAAGTGTGTGTTTTTTTTTTTTTTTGTTTTTTTTTTTTTTTTGTATCCAAATTTTATAATGTGGTGGTATATTGTGCAGAGTACGTCAAGTTGGCATATGGAAGTTGTGTAGACTGTGCCAGGTTTGCATGTGTGAGTTGTTGTCACGCCAGGGATGAGACGACTCCCGCTGAACGACTCTACAGAAAGGGTACACCAGGGAAACCATACAACAGATGGCCCTGGCACTAGGGAGAGGGGAGCGGGATTACCTTCTAACACTCACCTGAGGCTGATCCCTGCACTCCCTAACATCCCTAGATGGATTCTTCCCTTCGAGCGCGGTCAAACAGGGGAAAAACACAAAAAATAGTTCTCCACAGCTATTCAAGAAGACTTCTCAGCTGCAAGAGAAACAACAACTCAGCTTCTCCAGAACCAGGCTCCTTCATAGTCGTCAGTTATAGAATGAGCTATAGCCAGCCTAAGGGCTCTTCTCCACTTGCATTAAAAAAATCACAGCGTTACTCGGCTACAAATGTGAGTCGAGTGTCCTGCGTGTGTTTTTTTTTTTTTTTTTCTCACATAGCATCTGTATGACATGCGAGCGTCATGCGACTGCTATGTGAGTGTTTATGCAAGCAGCGTAGGACTGGCTACCGGAGGAATCTCCAGTAATACCAGTCCTGGCCGCGGTTACCTGTACTGAACTCCGGAGCTGTCACCTGAGATCAAGAGTTCAGCCCGGTCTGTTTGCAGCTGTGTTGCACTGTACAGCAATCGCCGGGGAATCAATCACTCGGCGATCCCTGTTCAGTCCAGGCTGCACTCCGGAGCTAAGGTGACCGCTCCGGAGTTCAGTGCATGTAACCCGTGGCCAGGACTGGTATTACTGGAGATTCTTCCGGTAGCCAGTCCGACGCTGTATGCAGGTGTCAAGGATCCGTGTGACATGCATATGCCATCTGTATGACATGCGCATGCCCACCCGTATTCTGATTTTTTTTTTTTTTTTCTCTCGCTCCCATAGGCTTGCATGGGGGTGCGAGAGCTGAGACTCGGTGCAAATCGCAGCATGCTGCGATTTCACTGAGCGCACGAGTCGTATCATATAAAATTAAGCTAGTGGACAATGCCTCATAGCTTAACATTGGTGCGAGTGCGATCCGATTTTTTTTTTTTTTTTTTTTATCAGATTGCACTCGCACATGAAAATCGCAAGTGGAGAATGTGACGACATGGACTCTCATGGGTTAACGTTTCTTAAAATCCAGCCAGACAGCACGATAGATTGTCTATAGATGGGGGAGAAGTCCCTCATTGTTTTTACAAGACTCTTGTTGACTCAATGTAATTGTGTTGGCCACTGAAAGGTAGACTATTGTTCTCCAGACATTTCCAGTAACCATTGTATTGTAGCTGTGTATTGATAATGTAATTACCTTAGTAGCCATTGTCTAGTCAGTGACTCCCAGTTTACATGTACACCCTCAGCCTTTCTAAGCACATCATTTGAATGAGCATTGTCCATGTAGCTTGAAATTCGTCCAATGGGAGAAGCAATCTTGTCCAACCAATGGATGAGGACGCAGTGTGTCCAGGGGGAGGGCTGTGGCTATAAGAGAGGACTTCTTTAAGCCACCAGGTTGTTGATGGTTGATGGATTCAGTCTAAGCTCTTTGGAGCTGACTGGAGGATCAGGACATCTTATGGCTTCAATCTAGGGACTCCGGATCCGGTTGGAGACCATATCCACAGCCTAGGGATTTCGACTCCGGCTGCCAGGATTTTATCATCAAACTAGGACTACCTAAGGAGGACACGCAGGTTGGGACAGTTCAGTCACCTGTTACAGACTTTGCAGACCTCAGACAGCTTGGAACCTGTGAGGCATGGACATTCTAAATCCCTGGTGAGCCAGCGGAAGGGTGAGACTCTGTTGCCTGTTACATTTGTGTGTTTTGCTGGTTATGCGTTATGTGCCGTTAATTGTTTGGGGATCCAATAAAGTCTAATTATTGTGGTTCCCTAACCCTGTGTTGTCTGAGTAGTGTTACGCCCACGGTTAAGGAGGCCGGCGTTCAGTTGGGATGAGCCCTGAGCCACGCTGTCTTTCTAAAGGCGGCGGGTTTTAGTGGACGAGAGCGCCCACTGAGCCCCGTGTCTCCACAGAGAAGAGCCCTAAGACAGAGTGAGGAGTGAGTGTATATAGCTGAAGGGTGTGGCTGCAGCCAGGGCTGTGGAGTCGTAGTCGTGGAGTCTGAGTTGGTGTCCATTTTGGAGGAGTCGGTATAAAATGGACAGACTCCGACTCCTAAAATATATAATAAATATATTTTTTTCATAGGAATTTGGGAAAGTTATGAAATGTCCTATAAATGGCTGTTCTATTTCTGATCTAAGGCTACATTCACACACGGCATTTTTGCTGCGTTTTTTGAGGATACGTTTTTCAGCTGCAAAAGCAGATTGGCTTTTTAAAAAAACCTCATTACCTAAAAGGTTTTTGAGCTCCTAGATAATGTTTTTAATAGCAAAAGCAGATTAGAAAAATAACGGACAATGCTTCAAACATAAGTACAATTAAACTGATGAATGAGAGTAATGAACAACAGCTAGAAGAACATTTAGGATTCAGTATATTTGAGATGGAAGGGCACAGTGCAGTGCTGAGGAACAAACAGATATTACAACAGAAGAACAGCAAAATGATACTTTAGAATTAGATGATCTTATTGAAGCTGCTTCAAAACACTTTCATATTCATCACATGCGCTTTGTTGTGCACACGCTGCAGTTGGCAATAAGAGAGCGTCTACAAAAGGGACATGCTGGAAATCTGATTGGAAAAGTGAGGAAATTGGTTATTGCTGCCAGAACCCCTAAAATTGATTCCATCTTGAAGAGACGTGCTGGGAAAGGGGCAATTGTCGATCAAGCCACTCGGTGGGGCAGCACTTATTTAATGATTGAGCGATTGCTTGAACTAAAACTGTTTCTTATAGATATGGCGAACCCTCAGGTAACCCTAAATGAAGATCAATGGACAGGGGTGGCTGAATTGAAGGAATTGCTTAATCACCCATTTACCAAGACTAAAAAATTACAAGCTGAGGATTTAACTCCTGGCATTTTTATAAGGGAGTGGAATAACTTCCTATTTTACCTGTCCCAAAGAGGAGGTTTAATCGCAGATGGCATTTCTGCTTCAATGAAATGGAGAGAGACACAGCTATTGGAAAGTAAAATTCTTCTGGCAGCTATTTATGTGGACCCAAGTCATCGTATACTGCTTGATGATCAACAGCTTACTAAAGGAAAACAAGCTCTGACTGAGGTAGGAGTTAGGATGATTGGCCTACAGGACTGCCAGGTGCAAGAGGACTTGGGTCCTGACAGTGCTACTGCTGCCATATCTTCATCCTCATCAGATGAGGAGTTTAAGACTTTGACAAGTATTTGGATGACATGGAGCAGGCAAAGCGTTGCAGCAAGGAATAAGATTTCACTCCATCTCCTATAGCAAGCAGATTGACCATATTTAAGCAAAATTTTTCACTTGCTCTCAAAGAAATAGAAAAATTCTACCGTTCATCAAAACTGACTGTGCATGAGGCAATTCCTTTATACCCGGAAATTGTTAGAGATGTTGCCAATGTGGTTATGGCTTTGCCTCCAACCCAAGTTAGTGTAGAGAGGTTGTTCTGTAGCCTTAAAATTATTAGGTCAGATTTGAGGTCATCTATGAAGGAGGATCTGATGGAGGCAATTCTATTTCTTAGAACAAATTAATAGACTGCACAAATGTTATTTAGTATGTTTTTGTTGAAAACTGTTTTTTGCCACTTACATAGTTTATTACATAGTGTTATATACATGTTATCTATATTACATAGTGTATTACATATTTACAATTTATTAGGTTTTTTTTGTGTTCTAAAGTTGTATTCCAATAAATATATTTTATCTAAATATCTTGATTATTGTATCATAACAATGATTAAATGTCTGATGTTCACATTGTACTACAAGACATTTTTCACATAAATATAAGCAAAGTATGTGGGAGTCGGCGTCGGTGCAAGGGAAATTGAGGAGTCGGAGTCGCAGATTTGCCTTACCGACTCCACAGCCCTGGCTGCAGCTGAGATTAACTGCTACAAGTCAATCTCAGCAGGATAGAAAAGAGGTCAATTTTTGTTATTTTGGTTAGCATTTTGTAAATCCACCTTTTGGCTTTCAATACTAAAATCTGATCCAAGGTCTCTTTGAGGCCCTGTGCAGACTATGCTGTCTCTCTATCTATATACAGTATGTAGATATTGCATAATAAACACTGTTGCTCAGTGGTCCAAGCTGTTTTTTTCAGATTAAAGTAAATTTTGCATTTCATTTGGAAATCGGATTCCCAGAGTCTGGAGGAAGAGCGGAGAGGCCACAATCCAAGCTGCTTGACGTCTAGTGTGAATTTGCCACAATCATTGAAGGTTTGGGGAGCCATGCCATCTTCTGGTGTAGGTCCACTGTGTTTTATCAAGACTAAAGTCACCGGAGCCGTCTACCAGGATATTTTAAAGCACTTCATGCTTCCCTCTGCTGGCAAGCTTTTTGGAGATGGAAATTTCATTATCCAGTGGTACTTTTGGCAGTGTGGACAGATGCCAAGCCCTAATACCTGGTTTAATAACCATAAAAGAGGGAAAGCCAGCACTGCTTGAGAATGGCATGCAACAAATAAAAAGTGGAAAATATTTTTAATATTTGTGAATTTACACTTTTTATTTGTTGCATGCCATTCTCAAGCACTGCTGGCTCTCCCTCTTTTACTGGTTTAATAACCACAGTATCACTGTGCTTGATTGGCCAGCAAACTCGCCCGACCTAAACCCCATAGAGAATCTATGGGGTATTGTCAAAAAGAAGATGAGAGAAACCAGACCCAACAATGTAGACAAGCTAAAGGCTGATATCAAAGCAACCTGGACTTCCATAACACCTCAGCAGTGCCACAGGCTGATCGCCTCCATGCCACGCCGCATTGATGCAGTAATTCATGCTAAAGGAGCCCCGACCAAGTATTTAGGCATTTACTGTACAGACTTTTCAGTAGGAGCCAACATGTCTGAGTGTAAAATCATTTTTTCAGTTGGTCTTATATAATATTCTAATTTTCTGAGATAATGATTTTTGATTTTCATTGGCTGTAAGCCATAATCCTCAACATAAACAGAAATAGATCCCTCTGTGTGTAATGATTCTATATAATATATGCATTTCCCTTTTTGTATTGAATTACTGAAATAAATTAACTTTTTGATAATATTTTAATTTATTGAGATGCAGTATGTCTGAACATAAATTCACTCCTTAAAGACCAGGCGAATTTTAATTTTTGCGCTTTTGTATTTTCTTCCCCTTATTCCAAGCGTTATAACTTTATTTTTCTGACGATATAGACTAGTGAGGGCTTGTTTTTTTTGCGAGATGAGTTGTACTTTCGAATGACACCAAACATTTTTTATCATTATATAATTTAATGGTAAGCAGGAAAAAAAAATCCAAATTCTGTCAGAATAGCAAAAAAAAGTGAAATTCTGCGGGTTTTTTTTTTTTTTTTCCAAAGTTCATTTTACAATAAAACTAACCTGCAGTATGATTCTCCAGGTCAGTACGATTACGTACATACCAAATGTATAGTTTTTTTTTTATTTACAGAGGACCAACGAGCAGGATTTTGCTATATCTGGTAAAGGCAGTTACATACAGGCACTAAGATGCTGATTGCAGACATACCTATTATAGAAAGATTTGATCCCTGGTTGATTTAAATTTCTTTAATCGAAGTTGCAGAAATTCACTGCACTTTGGTGCAACATGGGAGGGTCTTTGTAGGTCAGGTCCTCACGTTTATTCCTCCTCCTCCTGGCATGCCCCTTTTTTTTATTAAAATTCTCTCAAACATAAGTGCACATATTACTTAACATACATATGTATGACAAGGGCTAGGCAAAGCCTGCAATCACATGCAGGCTGCATTACCATGAGATAATAAGTAATCAAATATATATTCCAGGTAGGGTTACTTTGACTCAAAGAAGAATAAACCAAAAACTTGGAGGTGGGAGGGGAGAAGGAAGCATATCTGAAACGGGTACCTCTCTTGCATATAAATAACCCAACATGGGTGCGTAACCCTAGTCTATCTTAGACCTCCAACACCTAAAAGTATCTCCATACAGTGTTTCTCCTAAAGTTAATTCTAAATGGGTGCTTCTCCCAGTAGTAGTTGCTCTTCAAACCACACTGTAGGTTGAGAGCAAGTTCTAATGTCATCCTGAATGCATTGTGGAAGCACAGAGATGAAACTTTCCCATGTTGCAAAGAAGACATGCACCTTTCCCTTTCTATGTAGGGAGGCCTTAGCCCAATTCATTTGAAGCAAAAATGACAATTTGTCTAGAAAAATCTTAAAAGGAGGAGCTTAGTTATGGATCCACACCTACAAAATGGCCATTAATACCGGCAGCCACTGTAAAATGCAGTAGTGTCTGAGCTCCTGGAGAGCATGTGTTTTTATCTGGCTCTAAATTTCCAAAGATTGCCCATAGAGGTTCATCAGGAGCAAAATTTATCAGATGTGTGGTAGTGAACTGTCCTATTCTAGTCCAGAATGGCCGGGCATGACCACAGGCAATTGAATAAATTGTCTTCAGGGGAGCGGCACTTAAAACACTCAGATGTTGTGTACGCCCCATTCTGTGACCTTTCTGCGGGGTTAGATAAGATCTATGGCAGATTTTCAATCTCATTTCTAGAACATGAGCTGAAGGGAGGAATTTGTGTGCTTGGTCCAGAGCTTTCAGAATAGCGCTGCTGGATAAGGCGGGATCATCAATTTGCCATTTTGTTAGCGGAAATTGAGATTGCTCGCAATTCAGAGCAGCATGGATACATTTGTAGTTGGTGGCTATTTGGCCAGACAAGGAATTAGATTTAGTGAACCATCAAAGTGTGACGCCCCTGGACTAGTCAGGTCGTCACAGGGTACTGCACGCTCTTAGGCTGTGTGCACACGATGCGTTTTTTACCGCGGAAACGCTGCGTTTTGAACCGCAGCGTTTCAGTGGCAAATTGCATGCGTTCAGCTTTCCCAGCAAAGTGTATGGGAAAGCTGAAAAATCAGTGCACATGCTGCGTTTCTTTCCGCAGCGTTTTGGATGCCAAAAATCGGTGCGGAAAGAAAAGCAGCATGTCACTTCTTTTGTGCGTTGTGGCTGCGTTCTCTCCCCCATTGAAATCAATGATGTGGGGTCAGAACGCAGCCACAACGCATGGACCTGCTTTTTTGTTGCGGTCCGCGGCCTTTGTCGGCACGCCAGAACGCAGGCATTTACCTGGAAGTGAGGTCAAGAGGCTTCCTGTTGACCTCACTTCCTGGCAAAGCCCCCGGTGTCGCCAAAGTGCCCGCCCCGACCCCCGACCCCCCCTCCCGAAAATCCAACATGGCCGCGCGCACAGTAGCGCACCGGCCGCCCTGCTCCTATGATTTCTGTCGCATGTGCAATAACACATGCGACAGAAAACTGTTCCCCAGGCCCTGCCCGTTCACCCCAATTCCCCCCGGTGTCATACATACCTGTCCGGTCGCAGCGCTGATCCCCCGCGGCCCCCTCCTCCTCCTTCACAGCAGACGCCGGCCGGTCACATGTGCAGAGCAGCTGACAGCCAGCACTGTGTTCAGAGAGCTGTGCTGGCTGCTCGCACTCTGCAGCTGTGACCCGGGGAGAGTGGGTGCAGATTTTTGGCACCCACTCTCCTCAAATGGAGGGTCTGCCCTCCTAGAAAATGGGGGATACGTTTCCTGAACGTGCCCCCATATTCTAGAAGGTCCAGAGGCGACGTGGGACATCCATATGGATTTCTGCGGACCCATTTTTTTTTATTAAATTGGAGAACAAGGGAATGATTTGGGGAGTGTTTTTTCTAATAAAACATTTTTTTGTTGTCTTTTTTTGCTTTTGTTTACTGTCAATTAGTTATGTCGGGTGTCTGATAGACGCCGTGACATCACTAATTGCTGGGCTTGATGCCAGGTGACATTACACATCTGGTATCAACCCCATTTATTACCCCGTTAGCCAACGCACCAGGGCGCGGGATGAGTTGGGGCGAAGCGCCAGGATTGGCACATCTAATGGATGCGCCACTTCTGGGGCGGCTGCGGCCTGCTATTTTTAGGCTGGGAAGAGTCCAATAACCATGGCTCTTCCCACCCTGAGAATACCAGACCCCAGCTGTCAGCTTCACCTTGGCTGGTGATCTAATTTGGGGGGACCCCACGTTATTTTTTTTTTTATTCTTTATTTATAAATAAAAAAAAAAACATGGGGAGCCCTCCAAATTGATCACCAGCCAAGATGAAGCTGCCAGCTGTGGTTTGCAGGCTACAGCTGTCTGCTTTACCCTGACTGGCTATCAAAAATAGGGGGGACCCCACGCCATTTTTTTCATTTTTTTTTTTTTTTTTTTTTATTGGATAAATACTAAGCTAGGCACCCTTTAGTGCCACATGAAAGGTACTAAAGGTGCCAGCTTAGAATATGCAGGCGGGGGTAGGACGTTCTATATATTTGACATCCCTTCATCCATTGACGCTTTTTAGGCTGTGTGTCCACAATCAGGGTTTGCAGCGTTATGGGCGCTGAGTGTTTTCCCTGCGTCCATAACGCTGCATAGAGCTCCACAGCAGCCTGAACCCAAATCGTGGGCATGGGCAGCTGCAGGAAGGCTGGCACTGTGTACTAGACGCCGTGTCGCTGGATCATGGCCACATAGCCTTAGGCCCCTTTCACACGTCAGTGATTCTGGGACGTTTGTGCTTTTTTTTAAACGTACCAGAATCACTGACATACGCAGACCCATTATAATGAATGGGTCTGCTCACACGTCAGTGATTTTTCACTGCATGTGTCTCCGTGCGGCGTACCCGCGTGTGCGTGATTGCCGCACGGAGACATGTCCATTTTTTTCTGGCATCACTGATGTCCCACGGACCACGCAGTGGTGTGGTCCGTGAAACACGTGCCAGAAAAAAACGTGCTTTTAAAATAAAAAACATTTTAACTCACCCGGCGTCCAGCGATGTCCTCTGCAGCCCGTCCTCCCTGTTCCTTCTGTGCCGGCTCATTATTGTCGCGCATATTCATGATGCACGACACAGCCGACCCGGAAGCAGCTGCTGCGGAGGTCAGCGCCGGCCGGATGCTGCACCGCGGGAGCGATCAGCACCATGGAGAGCGGGTGCAGGTGCGTTAATCTCTAAGTGCAATCACGGGCCACGGAGAACGGAGCCCGGATTGCACTTAGACAACCCACGTGTGCCGTGATTCACGGCACACGGAGGGACATGTGCGTGTTTTACACGCCAGTGAAAAACGTCAGTGTTTTTCACTGACATGTGAAGCGGGCCTAAAAGTGAGAATATTGTTGCTACAGCAACATTTTGGGTGAAGTAGCTGTGGATTCAAAATGCTTAATATACTCCTGAATAAAATCCTTGATGGGTGCAGATTCCAAAATGGGGTCACTTGTGGGGGTTTTCTGACGTATAGGTACCTAAGGGGCTTGGTGCGCGAAGTTTATTTCAACTTTTCCAAAATTCAAATGGTGCTCCTTCCATTCCAAGCCCTCCCATTTATCCAAACAGAATGTGGAGAAGGAAATGACATCACAGGTTTTTTTTTCCAAAGGTCTGTGTTCAACCAACTTTATTATCACTGACAAGTCTTAAAAAACGCACCTAAAAAAACGCATGAAAAACGCATGAAAAACGCATGAAAAACGCATGAAAAACGCATGAAAAACGCATGCGTTTTCAATGCGTTGTTTCTCAAAAAGCATTGTTTACAATTCTCCCCTCTGCCAGAGGGTGCGTTTTTTTCCGCGCGGAAAAAAAAGCAACGTGTGCACATACCCTTAATATCCTCCAGTGCAGGACTCAACCCTTCTTGGTTCTGGGTTCCCAACTTGCAGCACTGCCTCCATCAGCATCCAAAATCCCAATCACACCTCGCACCACACCCTGTCAGGCACACCAGTGGGCTGCTAAGCTGGCATAGGTCCGCCCACCTAGGGGTCAGGCAGGGAGGTGACAAGTCAGTTCAGTGGTAGCCCTCGAGCAGTGAGGAGCTCAAGGAAGCTGGGAGTTGGTGCTCCCAGGGGAGAAGCAGATTGGGTTGTAGACGGTGGTCTGGGCCCGGAAGAGTCAGAGACCCAGTCACGGGATATTGTGACTGGGTGCCTGACTTAGTCGAGGCGGACGGTCGGCAGCTGCAGTCCAATAGCCGTTCTGGGGCCGAAAGCACGTCGGGGTACTGGACCCTAGGTCGGGGAGAGGCTTCAAGCAACCCGGCAATTAACCTGCGGAGGACAGGGCCTTTATGGACTGTTCCCACGAAGCTCAGAGATCGGGGGCACTAGTGCAACGAGGGGCATAGGGCTTTCCAAACAAAGCAGCCAACTGAAATCCCAAGCGTGAGCTCCTGAGAGCAAGCTCCTCTACTACCCATAGTAGGGAGCGGGGCCTGGACAGCTCCAAGCTTACGGGCCACTTGGACACTTTTAAAATTCTGTGCACGGAGGCAGGCTCCGGACCATCAGGCAGTACTGCAGGGGACGGAACCCGGACGAGCTCCCTCAAGAGGGCAGTGGCACCCAGAGACTTGGTTTACCACGTTGTCAGCGTCTGCTTTCCTTCTGAGTGAGTACCTGATTAACCCCTGCTACCAGCGAGTATGCATTCCCCCTGCAATCCATCCCACCATTCAGGGTCCCGGGGCCTTTCCCTACCTGTGGAGGGTAACGTCATCTGGCTGCCCCATTCCATCACCCCGGGTACTCCCAACGGCAGTGGCGGTACGCCCTATTACCGCACACCACTGGTGGCCTCACAAACTATCTAATTCCCCTGTAAATAACCCCCCCTCCCCCCCCCAATCACGTTTTGGATTGATCCTGAGCCCCCGGGTCCGGATCCGGAGACGCTTGAGCACGAATAGCGATACCCGGTTCCGAGCGGTTCCACCGCTGCTGGGGCAGTATACGTGCGAAACAAATCTTGGCGTCATGAACAGAATTCGGACAGGACCCACTAACCTGGGTGACGAACGCCTTGAGGGTCCAAGCTGCGGTGTCAAGGACCCGTTCCCACCAGTTTCCGCCATATTTGGCACCAAAACACCATCTTCCAGACCAAAAACGCGCAAAGCTGAAGCCTTCGCCCTGAGAGTGTGGCTGGAACCGGAAGTTCCCAGGGGTCCCCAGCGCAAAAGTGAGTGGCTGGCGAAAACCAAGGCGGCGTGACGGGATGTAGTAGCGGAAGTGGAGCAGGGACGCCAGGACTCTGCCATAAAGTTCCTGGACACCGCAGAGGCAAGATGGCGGCAGCATGAGACTGGTCACCGAAGCGCGCAGCTCCTGGGATCGTGGTGTAGATAGAACAAGAAACAGAGCAACTCTGCAGGAGGATGCGGACGCAATTCCTCTATATCCTGAATCATTGGAGGGAAGAGATGAGGAGCCTGGCGATGGCGACGCGGCATCCCGGCGGCTGCTGGAGCCGCAGGAGATCACTTACGACATACCTGT
>NC_134357.1:494916095-494918595 GCF_048569485.1 Anomaloglossus baeobatrachus
CTTAACCCCAGGGCTGCGAGGCAAGGCCCTGGACGCGTTTGCCAGTCTCCCTCAAGAGCAGAGTGGAGACTATGGGGCCATAAAGCAGGCCCTAGTACGGAAGTATCAGCTGACTCCGGAGGTGTACCGGAAAAAATTCCGGACCCTCCAACTCGGACCTCATGACAGCTACAGCGATTTGGAGGGTGGGCTCCAGCGCACCTTTGACCAGTGGATCCAAGGACTGTCCGTTACAACCTTTGAGGAGTTAAAGGACCTCATGGTGAAGGACCAACTCCTACATGTCTGTCCTGTGGAGGTTCGACAGTTTGTTATGGACCGAGAGCCCAAGGAGGCCTCAAAAGCAGCCCAGATTGCCGACGCCTATGTGGCCAACCGTGCATCGGAGGTGCGGAAGCCGTCCACCACTAGCTGGAAAGGGGGTAAGATGACAACTACAACCACCCCTGCCCCTACCAGCCGACCTCCCGTAGGTCCTGTTTCATCCACCAGTGCCCGGCCCACCTCTGACACTCGCAGGTGTTTTTCCTGCAACCTGCCTGGACACCTCAGCTCTGGTTGCCCAGAGAGGCAGAAGAGGAACCCCACATCCAAGGCCCAAGGGCCTACTGGGACTGTCCTGTTGGCAAGGAAGGCGGGTGGTAGGGCCTGCGAAAACCTACACCCCGTCACCGTAGGCGGAACCCCCACTGTGGGGCTCAAGGACACTGGGGCCGACAGAACACTGGTCCGCCCTGAACTGGTACCCCCTGAAAACTTTATCCCGGGAAAACTCCTGACTGTCGCCTTGGCGGGGGGTGTCCACCACTCCTTCCCAATGGCCCTGATTCCCCTCGACTGGGGTGCTGGGAGAGGGTTGAGGGAAGTGGGGGTGGATGAACATCTACCAACCAATGTTTTATTGGGGACTGATCTGGGGCGATTAGTTGCACAATTTCTCCCTGATGATCCTCCCGAATCCAAAAAGTCATGTGATACAAATGTTGTTGATCAGTCATGTGATGCAAATGTTGTTAAATCATGTGATGCAAATGTTGTTGATAAGTCATGCGACCCGAATGCGGATACCCAGAACGTAATTACAAATGTTGTGCATGGTAATAATGTGGAGATTTGTACAGGGGAACTCAGCCATGCCACGCGGCAGGGTGACGTGGCTGAGGACGACCCCAAGGTAGCAAGTGTCTGTACCGACAGAGATGGAGGCAGACATGAGAACCACGAGGACAGTGGTCAAGTGCAGCTGAGCAGTGTCACAGCGGACAGTGACACAGCCAGTAGTACCTGTCAGGCTGATGGGGAAGAGTGGTTATTCCCCGGGGAGACAGCCTTCATCGGTGCTGTCACCCGCAGTCAGAGTGCCCAGAACGCAAATGAAACCTTGCCTGCTGACACCTCTTCACCCAGAGGGATAACGGAACTGGTTACGGACCCAGAGCAGGTCCCAGAGGGTCCTGGTGAGGTTGGAACCTTAACGTCACTTTTGGCTGCTTCTAGCCAAGAGTTTCAGGTGGCTCTACGAACTGATGCCAGTCTAAAGACGTTAAGGGACCTCGCAGAGAAGCCCTCCTCCGAGACCGATAAGGAGAGGGTATTCTGGGACCAGGGAAAGTTGTACCGGGAGACAATTCCCTGTAACCCCCAACAAGAGTGGCTGAAGGAAAAACAGCTGGTGGTGCCTCACCGCTTTAGGAGTGAGTTGCTGCGGATTGCCCATGAGATCCCACTCGCCGGACACTTGGGGGTTAGCAAAACCAAGGCCCGGCTGTCTCACCACTTCTATTGGCCCAAAATGGGGACAGATGTTGCCAACTACTGCCGCTCCTGTATCACATGTCAAAGAGTGGGAAAGTCAGGGCCTGCTCCCAAAGCTCCCCTGATCTCTTTGCCGGTGATAGAGGAGCCTTTCCAGAGGGTCGCTGTGGACATTGTCGGGCCTCTGGCCGTCCCCAGCAGCTCTGGAAAACGGTTCGTCCTTACTGTGGTAGACTATGCTACCCGGTATCCGGAGGCAGTGGCTCTGTCCTCAGTTAGAGCCGATAAGGTGGCAGATGCCCTCTTGACCATATTCTCCCGAGTAGGATTTCCCAGGAAGATGCTTACCGACCAGGGGACTCAGTTCATGTCTCGTCTAATGGAGGCTCTCTGTAAGAAAATGCAGGTGCGGCATCTGATATCAAGCGCTTATCACCCACAGACCAATGGTTTGTGTGAGCGATTTAATGGTACACTTAAGCAGATGCTTAAGATGCTGGTTGAGTCACATGGACGCGACTGGGAGCGGTATCTCTCACACCTGCTGTTTGCCTACAGAGAGGTACCACAGGCCTCAACGGGGTTTTCCCCCTTCGAGCTCCTGTATGGCAGACGAGTCCGGGGGCCTCTTGGTCTGGTAAGGGAATCCTGGGAAGAGGAACTGAATGCCCCAGAAGTGTCCGTTGTGGAGTATGTCATTCGGCTCCGTGACAAAATGCAGTCAATGACGCAGATGGTGCATGAG
>NC_134357.1:494928595-494931217 GCF_048569485.1 Anomaloglossus baeobatrachus
CCCTGGCTTTATAGTCAGACCAGCGCTTTGGATCCGCCTGAGCACCTGCTCCAGGTGCCCCAGGTGTTCCTCCCAAGTGGGACTAAAGATGGCAATGTCATCCAGGTAAGCTACTGCAAACCCTCCTAGTCCCTCGAGCAGCTGGTCGACCAATCGCTGGAAAGTGGCAGGAGCATTTCTCATGCCAAAGGGCATGACAAGGGATTCATACAGCCCGAATGGGGTGATGAAGGCGGACCTTTCCTGTGCTTCCTTGGACATAGGAATCTGCCAGTACCCTCGACTCAGGTCCATGATGGTCAGGTACTGGGCCCCGGCTAAGCAATCCAGTAACTCGTCGATGCGTGGCATTGGGTACGCATCGGGTGCTGTGATTGCATTTAGCCTCCTGTAGTCCACACAAAACCGGGTTGTCCGGTCCTTTTTTGGAACCAAGACTACAGGCGAGGCCCATGCACTTTTGGACCTCTGGATCACTCCCAGGACTAGCATTTCATCGATCTCCCTTTTTATGTCCTTTTGTACCTCTAGGGAGACACGGTATGGGGGTTGACGAACTGGGGAATGACTCCCTGTGTCCACCTGGTGGGTGGCTAGGGATGTCTTCCCTGGGACATTCGTGAAGGTCATCAGGTAGGGCCGGAATACCTCCCGCAGCTGGGACTTTTGGTCCAAGGATAGCTGTGGGTTGAATGCCGCCTCCTCGATAGACCCTCCATCCCGGGCTGAGGCGAGCAAGTCCACCAAGACTTCACTTTCGCCTTCCTCGGGAAGACTACACACAGGAAGAGCAAAGGCTTCCCTGTCATGATGAGCTTTCATCATGTTGACATGGAAGACCTTTTGCCTCTTCCTGGCATGGTCGATGGTGACCACATAGTTTACGTCATTGAGGCGCTGATGCACCAGGTATGGACCCTCCCAGGCCGCCTGAAGCTTGTTCTGGGTCATTGGGACTAGGACCCACACCTTCTGACCCACTTCGTACACCCGCTCTCGAGCGTGTTGGTCGTACCATTGCTTCTGGCTGGCCTGGGCTTGCGCCATATTCTCATGCACCATCTGCGTCATTGACTGCATTTTGTCACGGAGCCGAATAACATACTCCACAACGGACACTTCTGGGGAATTCAGTTCCTCTTCCCAGGATTCCCTTACCAGACCAAGAGGCCCCCGGACTCGTCTGCCATACAGGAGCTCGAAGGGGGAAAATCCCGTTGAGGCCTGTGGTACCTCTCTGTAGGCAAACAGCAGGTGTGAGAGATACCGCTCCCAGTCGCGTCCATGTGACTCAACCAGCATCTTAAGCATCTGCTTAAGGGTACCATTAAATCGCTCACACAAACCATTGGTCTGTGGGTGATAAGCGCTTGATATCAGATGCCGCACCTGCATTTTCTTACAGAGAGCCTCCATTAGACGAGACATGAACTGAGTCCCCTGGTCGGTAAGCATCTCCCTGGGAAATCCTACTCGGGAGAATATGGTCAAGAGGGCATCTGCCACCTTATCGGCTCTAACTGAGGACAGAGCCACTGCCTCCGGATACCGGGTAGCATAGTCTACCACAGTAAGGACGAACCGTTTTCCAGAGCTGCTGGGGACGGCCAGAGGCCCGACAATGTCCACAGCGACCCTCTGGAAAGGCTCCTCTATCACCGGCAAAGAGATCAGGGGAGCTTTGGGAGCAGGCCCTGACTTTCCCACTCTTTGACATGTGATACAGGAGCGGCAGTAGTTGGCAACATCTGTCCCCATTTTGGGCCAATAGAAGTGGTGAGACAGCCGGGCCTTGGTTTTGCTGACCCCCAAGTGTCCGGCGAGTGGGATCTCATGGGCAATCCGCAGCAACTCACTCCTAAAGCGGTGAGGCACCACCAGCTGTCTTTCCTTCAGCCACTCTTGTTGGGGGTTACAGGGAATTGTCTCCCGGTACAACTTTCCCTGGTCCCAGAATACCCTCTCCTTATCGGTCTCGGAAGAGGGCTTCTCTGCGAGGTCCCTTAACGTCTCTAGACTGGCATCAGTTCGTAGAGCCACCTGAAACTCTTGGCTAGAAGCAGCCAAAAGTGACGTTAAGGTTCCAACCTCACCAGGACCCTCTGGGACCTGCTCTGGGTCCGTAACCAGTTCCGTTATCCCTCTGGGTGAAGAGGTGTCAGAAGGCAAGGTTTCATTTGCGTTCTGGGCACTCTGACTGCGGGTGACAGCACCGATGAAGGCTGTCTTCCCGGGGAATAACCACTCTTCCCCATCAGCCTGACAGGTACTACTGGCTGTGTCACTGTCCGCTGTGACACTGCTCAGTTGCATTTGACCACTGTCCTCGTGGTTCTCATGTCTTCCTCCATCTCTGTCGGCACAGACACTTGCTACCTTGGGGTCGTCCTCAGCCACGTCACCCTGCCGCGTGGCATGGCTGAGTTCCCCTGTACAAATCTCCACTTTATTACCATGCACAACATTTGTAATTACGTTCTGGGTATCCGCATTCGGGTCGCATGACTTATCAACAACATTTGCATCACATGATTTAACAACACTTGCATCACATGACTGATCAACAACATTTGTATCACCTGACTTTTTGGATTCGGGAGGATCATCAGGGAGAAATTGTGC
>NC_134357.1:494931417-494938917 GCF_048569485.1 Anomaloglossus baeobatrachus
GGAAGACTACACACAGGAAGAGCAAAGGCTTCCCTGTCATGATGAGCTTTCATCATGTTGACATGGAAGACCTTTTGCCTCTTCCTGGCATGGTCGATGGTGACCACATAGTTTACGTCATTGAGGCGCTGATGCACCAGGTATGGACCCTCCCAGGCCGCCTGAAGCTTGTTCTGGGTCATTGGGACCAGGACCCACACCTTCTGACCCACTTCATACACCCGCTCTCGAGCGTGTTGGTCGTACCATCGCTTCTGGCTGGCCTGGGCTTGCGCCATATTCTCATGCACCATCTGCGTCATTGACTGCATCTTGTCACGGAGCCGAATGACATACTCCACAACGGACACTTCTGGGGAATTCAGTTCCTCTTCCCAGGATTCCCTTACCAGACCAAGAGGCCCCCGGACTCGTCTGCCATACAGGAGCTCGAAGGGGGAAAATCCCGTTGAGGCCTGTGGTACCTCTCTGTAGGCAAACAGCAGGTGTGAGAGATACCGCTCCCAGTCGCGTCCATGTGACTCAACCAGCATCTTAAGCATCTGCTTAAGGGTACCATTAAATCGCTCACACAAACCATTGGTCTGTGGGTGATAAGCGCTTGATATCAGATGCCGCACCTGCATTTTCTTACAGAGAGCCTCCATTAGACGAGACATGAACTGAGTCCCCTGGTCGGTAAGCATCTCCCTGGGAAATCCTACTCGGGAGAATATGGTCAAGAGGGCATCTGCCACCTTATCGGCTCTAACTGAGGACAGAGCCACTGCCTCCGGATACCGGGTAGCATAGTCTACCACAGTAAGGACGAACCGTTTTCCAGAGCTGCTGGGGACGGCCAGAGGCCCGACAATGTCCACAGCGACCCTCTGGAAAGGCTCCTCTATCACCGGCAAAGAGATCAGGGGAGCTTTGGGAGCAGGCCCTGACTTTCCCACTCTTTGACATGTGATGCAGGAGCGGCAGTAGTTGGCAACATCTGTCCCCATTTTGGGCCAATAGAAGTGGTGAGACAGCCGGGCCTTGGTTTTGCTAACCCCCAAGTGTCCGGCGAGTGGGATCTCATGGGCAATCCGCAGCAACTCACTCCTAAAGCGGTGAGGCACCACCAGCTGTTTTTCCTTCAGCCACTCTTGTTGGGGGTTACAGGGAATTGTCTCCCGGTACAACTTTCCCTGGTCCCAGAATACCTTCTCCTTATCGGTCTCGGAAGAGGGCTTCTCTGCGAGGTCCCTTAACGTCTTTAGACTGGCATCAGTTCGTAGAGCCACCTGAAACTCTTGGCTAGAAGCAGCCAAAAGTGACGTTAAGGTTCCAACCTCACCAGGACCCTCTGGGACCTGCTCTGGGTCCGTAACCAGTTCCGTTATCCCTCTGGGTGAAGAGGTGTCAGCAGGCAAGGTTTCATTTGCGTTCTGGGCACTCTGACTGCGGGTGACAGCACCGATGAAGGCTGTCTCCCCGGGGAATAACCACTCTTCCCCATCAGCCTGACAGGTACTACTGGCTGTGTCACTGTCCGCTGTGACACTGCTCAGCTGCACTTGACCACTGTCCTCGTGGTTCTCATGTCTGCCTCCATCTCTGTCGGTACAGACACTTGCTACCTTGGGGTCGTCCTCAGCCACGTCACCCTGCCGCGTGGCATGGCTGAGTTCCCCTGTACAAATCTCCACTTTATTACCATGCACAACATTTGTAATTACGTTCTGGGTATCCGCATTCGGGTCGCATGACTTATCAACAACATTTGCATCACATGATTTAACAACATTTGCATCACATGACTGATCAACAACATTTGTATCACATGACTTTTTGGATTCGGGAGGATCATCAGGGAGAAATTGTGCAACTAATCGCCCCAGATCAGTCCCCAATAAAACATTGGTTGGTAGATGTTCATCCACCCCCACTTCCCTCCACCCTCTCCCAGCACCCCAGTCGAGGGGAATCAGGGCCATTGGGAAGGAGTGGTGGACACCCCCCGCCAAGGCGACAGTCAGGAGTTTTCCCGGGATAAAGTTTTCAGGGGGTACCAGTTCAGGGCGGACCAGTGTTCTGTCGGCCCCAGTGTCCTTGAGCCCCACAGTGGGGGTTCCGCCTACGGTGACGGGGTGTAGGTTTTCGCAGGCCCTACCACCCGCCTTCCTTGCCAAAAGGACAGTTCCAGTGGGCCCTTGGGCCTTGGATGTGGGGTTCCTCTTCTGCCTCTCTGGGCAACCAGAGCTGAGGTGTCCAGGCAGGTTGCAGGAAAAACACCTGCGAGTGTCAGAGGTGGGCCGGGCACTGGTGGATGAAACAGGACCTACGGGAGGTCGGCTGGTAGGGGCAGGGGTGGTTGTAGTTGTCATCTTACCCCCTTTCCAGCTAGTGGTGGACGGCTTCCGCACCTCCGATGCACGGTTGGCCACATAGGCGTCGGCAATCTGGGCTGCTTTTGAGGCCTCCTTGGGCTCTCGGTCCATAACAAACTGTCGAACCTCCACAGGACAGACATGTAGGAGTTGGTCCTTCACCATGAGGTCCTTTAACTCCTCAAAGGTTGTAACGGACAGTCCTTGGATCCACTGGTCAAAGGTGCGCTGGAGCCCACCCTCCAAATCGCTGTAGCTGTCATGAGGTCCGAGCTGGAGGGTCCGGAATTTTTTTCGGTACACCTCCGGAGTCAGCTGATACTTCCGTACTAGGGCCTGCTTTATGGCCCCATAGTCTCCACTCTGCTCTTGAGGGAGACTGGCAAACGCGTCCAGGGCCTTGCCTCGCAGCCCTGGGGTTAAGTATTGTGCCCATTGTGTTGAGGGCAACTGGTACTGCAAGCAAGTCTTTTCAAATCCCCTCAGAAAGGTGTCCAAATCCCCGTCCTTTTCCATCACAAGAAAGTGCTCCGGTCGGGGCTTAAAGCTGCTGGCATTATTGGACTCACCGTTTAGTGAGGAAGATGTCTGCTGCCGGGCTTTGAGGATATTCAATTCATGGTCTCTCTGGGCTTGGCGCTCTCGCTCGGCTCTCTCAGCCTCTCGCTCGGCCTGAGCCTGGCGCTCGGCTCTCTCAGCCTCTCGCTCGGCTCTCTCAGCCTCTCGATATTGCTGAATGAGGCTTAGCCGTCCCTGCCGGTCATCTGCAGCGAATTGTTGTAGAGCCATCTTCAGGAAAGAGTCCATGTTGCCCCGGTCACTGCTCTGGCTTGCAGTTGATGGTGGGGACTCTGCAGAAGCACTATCCTGGGCTTGGCTTGCCTCCTCTTCTCCAGCACTGGGGGAATGAACGTGCTCTGCGTCCCATTGTAAAAGTTCTTTAATGAGGTCTTGCCTCGTTTTGCCATGGCCATCAATCAACTTGGATCTGCAGAGTGCAGCAAGAACTTCCTTCTTCTGCTGATTGTACCAGGCTTCTGACACAGCATCCATAATTGCCAAATAAAAGATAGGATAGAAAACAAGAGAGAAGGGGAGGGGGTAACTGCTACACGTACAGTATTGTTCCAGGTATATTTAAACACTGAGTTCAATCCTCAAAACTTTTGCAAGTTTTTAGTGAAAGGGATGATTGCTCAAACCAGATCACTAATGCTTTATATATCCCACCGCTTGCCACCAATTTGTCACGAACAGCCGGGGAAGTCCCTCAGAAATCCGCAGCTGTTCACTGATTTGTTACACACGACTACTCTCTAGCGCCCCCCTTGTCTGCAGGCCACTTTTGGTACTGCAGGACAATGCATAAGATGAGGCTGCTGAGCTGATAATGCCAAATATTGGAGGTCTCACAGCAAGGGTAAATGTATATCTCTGATTCCTGCTAATGGAATATTTATATACCTCGGTACCCTTAATGATAGCACTCCAATAATTCTATGCAATAACAATTACGCTGCCACCACCCAGACTTTCTACAGGTAGCTGGGAACCCGTTTCAGATAGCATAAGGCCCTTCGGGGTTTTGGATTCGTATATAAAGCATAAGGAAAGAAAATCTTAAATTTTTATATATTTAATCCGAAAATAGGCAGTGTTTAAAGAATATACAGGAATTTACAAAAGGGAACAATACACATTACGGCATAACAGTTACATAAAATAAAAGGTATAAACGTGAAACTTACTAAGCTTGTGCCATAGAAGTGACGTCTGCTTAGGGAGTAGGAGGGAACTCCAAGAGATGTTAGAATCGGCCAGCATCACCCTTCATGATGCCCTCCTCGTGCTGACTGAGCCCCCAAGACAGGAACTGTCTCTTATGCTCTTGCTAGCCCCCCTTGCCTGTGACATCATTTTACAGTCACTTGTGGGCTGGGCTTGAGATGGTCACAAAGTTCCATAATTCTAGGGTTTTCCATATCTTTGCCCCTGGGTCACACAGGTGAAAGATATTAGCGTCATATTTAATATCTCGATTTTACAGTTACATTGATACCAAACACAACGCCTCTAGCACAATTTTACTGGCCAATACTAATTTGTCGTGATTCCGTCGATCTCCTCGTCAGGTGAGATGGTGCGCTGGGTTCCGCACGACGCAGGGATTCTGGCAATGTGTTTTTCATCTTTCTAGCATTAAAGTCGCACTTCAAAACCTGCTTTGGGAGTTTTCCCGCCAATATTACAAAGAATTGTCTTTCTCTGCAGCTTTTGGCTTTTCTTCTACCATCACCCAAAGTCATAAATACCTTAAGCTTCCAGGCCAATCAGATAATCGCCATGACGACCTGTGGCTGGTGAAGAAGAGGGGGATGAAGTCCCTTCAACAGCTCTACATGACACCTCCCCCTTTTTGAGGTAGCATGGGAGATTGATTTGCCAATCGTCTCCTAAGCCTACCTCGCTGGCATCCCCCTGCCGGGACAGCCCATCAGCGTTGCCATGCTCAACGCCCTTCCTGTGTTGAATGGTAAAGTCATACTGCTGTAGTGCCAAGCTCCACCGCAGTAGCTTACCATTGTCGCCGGCCACCCGATGTAGCCAGCTGAGAGGGTTGTGGTCTGTCACTATGGTGAAGTTGCGTCCATATAGGTAGGGCTGCAGTTTCCGCAGGGCCCACACTATTGAGAGGCACTCCTTCTCCACAGTGGCGTAGGCCACTTCCCGGGATAAGAGCTTGCGGCTGAGAAACATCACCGGATGCTCTTCTCCCTTCCCATTTACCTGGCTGAGTACTGCACCAAGGCCAAACGCACTGGCATCTGTCTGAACTATGAACCGTCGGGTGAAGTCCGGAGCTTGTAGGATTGGGGAACTGGCGAGGGCAGCTTTTAGTGCCCTGAAGGACCGTTCACAGTCATCTGTCCAGGTGACTACTTGCGGTAGCTTCTTTTTGGTGAGGTCCGTCAACGGCTTAGCAAGAGCACTATAGTTAGGAACGAACTTCCTATAGTATCCTGCCGTACCCAAGAAGGACATCACCTGCTTCTTTGACTTGGGGGTAGGCCAGGAGGTGATGGCATCAACCTTCCCTGGCTCTGGTTTCAGGGTCCCGCCACCCACTCTGTGTCCAAGGTACTGTACCTCCGTCATGCCGATCTGACACTTCCCTGGCTTTATAGTCAGACCAGCGCTTTGGATCCGCCTGAGCACCTGCTCCAGGTGCCCCAGGTGTTCCTCCCAAGTGGGACTAAAGATGGCAATGTCATCCAGGTAAGCTACTGCAAACCCTCCTAGTCCCTCGAGCAGCTGGTCGACCAATCGCTGGAAAGTGGCAGGAGCATTTCTCATGCCAAAGGGCATGACGAGGGATTCATACAGCCCGAATGGGGTGATGAAGGCGGACCTTTCCTGTGCTTCCTTGGACATAGGAATCTGCCAGTACCCTCGACTCAGGTCCATGATGGTCAGGTACTGGGCCCCGGCTAAGCAATCCAGTAACTCGTCGATGCGTGGCATTGGGTACGCATCGGGTGCTGTGATTGCATTTAGCCTCCTGTAGTCCACACAAAACCGGGTTGTCCGGTCCTTTTTTGGAACCAAGACTACAGGCGAGGCCCATGCACTTTTGGACCTCTGGATCACTCCCAGGACTAGCATTTCATCGATCTCCCTTTTTATGTCCTTTTGTACCTCTAGGGAGACACGGTATGGGGGTTGACGAACTGGGGAATGACTCCCTGTGTCCACCTGGTGGGTGGCTAGGGATGTCTTCCCTGGGACATTCGTGAAGGTCATCAGGTAGGGCCGGAATACCTCCCGCAGCTGGGACTTTTGGTCCAAGGATAGCTGTGGGTTGAATGCCGCCTCCTCGATAGACCCTCCATCCCGGGCTGAGGCGAGCAAGTCCACCAAGACTTCACTTTCGCCTTCCTCGGAAGACTACACACAGGAAGAGCAAAGGCTTCCCTGTCATGATGAGCTTTCATCATGTTGACATGGAAGACCTTTTGCCTCTTCCTGGCATGGTCGATGGTGACCACATAGTTTACGTCATTGAGGCGCTGATGCACCAGGTATGGACCCTCCCAGGCCGCCTGAAGCTTGTTCTGGGTCATTGGGACCAGGACCCACACCTTCTGACCCACTTCATACACCCGCTCTCGAGCGTGTTGGTCGTACCATCGCTTCTGGCTGGCCTGGGCTTGCGCCATATTCTCATGCACCATCTGCGTCATTGACTGCATCTTGTCACGGAGCCGAATGACATACTCCACAACGGACACTTCTGGGGAATTCAGTTCCTCTTCCCAGGATTCCCTTACCAGACCAAGAGGCCCCCGGACTCGTCTGCCATACAGGAGCTCGAAGGGGGAAAATCCCGTTGAGGCCTGTGGTACCTCTCTGTAGGCAAACAGCAGGTGTGAGAGATACCGCTCCCAGTCGCGTCCATGTGACTCAACCAGCATCTTAAGCATCTGCTTAAGGGTACCATTAAATCGCTCACACAAACCATTGGTCTGTGGGTGATAAGCGCTTGATATCAGATGCCGCACCTGCATTTTCTTACAGAGAGCCTCCATTAGACGAGACATGAACTGAGTCCCCTGGTCGGTAAGCATCTCCCTGGGAAATCCTACTCGGGAGAATATGGTCAAGAGGGCATCTGCCACCTTATCGGCTCTAACTGAGGACAGAGCCACTGCCTCCGGATACCGGGTAGCATAGTCTACCACAGTAAGGACGAACCGTTTTCCAGAGCTGCTGGGGACGGCCAGAGGCCCGACAATGTCCACAGCGACCCTCTGGAAAGGCTCCTCTATCACCGGCAAAGAGATCAGGGGAGCTTTGGGAGCAGGCCCTGACTTTCCCACTCTTTGACATGTGATGCAGGAGCGGCAGTAGTTGGCAACATCTGTCCCCATTTTGGGCCAATAGAAGTGGTGAGACAGCCGGGCCTTGGTTTTGCTAACCCCCAAGTGTCCGGCGAGTGGGATCTCATGGGCAATCCGCAGCAACTCACTCCTAAAGCGGTGAGGCACCACCAGCTGTTTTTCCTTCAGCCACTCTTGTTGGGGGTTACAGGGAATTGTCTCCCGGTACAACTTTCCCTGGTCCCAGAATACCTTCTCCTTATCGG
>NC_134357.1:495246417-495433917 GCF_048569485.1 Anomaloglossus baeobatrachus
TATTCTTCTGTCTCTTTATCTATCTATCTAAAAGAAGGAAATTATTTTTTTTCTATTTTTTTTTTTTTCAATGTGCTTTATTGCATTGAATTGAATGCAATAAAGCACATACCAACCCGCACGCGGCAAAACCGCGGCAATACTGCAATACTGCGAACAATACCGCGGTAAAACCGCAGCAAACCGCATGCGGTTTTCGGGTGCGGTTTGCCGCGTTTTTTTACCGTGGGTGCGGTAATCTTTGAATACCTGCGGAATTTGCTTGAGAAAATTCCATTTTCCAGTGCGCACATAGCCTTAAGCGGGCTTTACACGCTACGACATCGCTAATGCGGAGTCGTTGGGGTCACGGAATTCGTGACGCACATCCGGCCGCATTAGCGATGCCGTTGCGTGTGACATCGATTAGCGATTTTGCATCGTTGCAAAACAGTGCAAAATCGCTAATCGGCGACACGGGGGTCCATTCCCAATTATCGTTACTTCAGCAGTAACGAGGTTGTTCGTCGTTCCTGCGGCAGCACACATCGCTGCGTGTGACGCCGCAGGAGCGAGGAAACTCTCCCTACCTGCCTCCCGGCCGCTATGCGGAAGGAAGGAGGTGGGCGGGATGTTACGTCCCGCTCATCTCCGCCCCTCCGCTGCGATTGGGCGGCGGTTCAGTGACGTTTCAGTGACGTCGCTGTGACGCCGCATGGACCGCCCCCTTAGAAAGGAGGCGGTTCGCCCGTCACAGCGACGTCGCCGGACAGGTAAGTATGTGTGACGGCTCTGGGCGATGTTGTGCGGCACGGGCAGCGATATGCCCGTGTCGCGCAACAGATGGGGGCGGATACCCACACTAGCGATATCGGGACCGATAAAAGTAGCCTTTAGCCTTGAAATGTCACAAAAAATGCTTGTAATTGTAGGTGCATTTTTGCTGCATTTTCAGTGCGTTTTTGGTGCATTTTTCACAACATGCGTTTTTGCTGCGTTTTTGTGACAAATGTTGACAAAAACGCAGGAAGAATGCACATGCTGTATTTATATTTTATTGTCACAAACCTTTGACAAATAAAACACTGACAAATAAACTGCAATGTGCGCATAGCAAATCTGACTTCTCATAGACTTTGCTGGGAAGTCAGATGTCAGAAAGTTCTGACAACAAAACTGCACCAAAAAACGCAGCAAAAACGCACCAAAAAACGCAGCGTGCGCATGTAGCCTTAAACACAAGCTGCAGACCTGTGCCTTGCAAAGTGCTGTGACCTTCTGCTCCCAGACTCGCCAGAGGTCTCCCCAGAGCCAGACGCATCCATGACACATCCGAGCAGCTTGATACACAAAAGGAAACCTCAAAGCTTGCAATTTAGAGATTTTTTACAGCCTGTTCCCATTTAGAAGAAGCAAAATTGCAAACTTCACTGGTCCTCCTCTGACTAAGGCGGGCTTTGCACGCTGCGACATCGCAAGCCGATGCTGCGATGCCGAGCGCGATAGTCCCCGCCCCCGTCGCAGCTGCGATATCCTTGTGATAGCTGCCGTAGCGAACATTATCGCTACGGCAGCTTCACATGGACTCACCTGTCCTGGGACGTCGCTCTGGCCAGCGATCCGCCTCCCTATTAAGGGGGCGGGTCGTACGGCGTCACTGCGACGTCACACGGCAGGCGGCCAATAGGAGCGGAGGAGCGGAGATGAGCGGGATGTTTACATCCCGCCCACCTCCTTCCTTCCGCATATCCTACGGAAGCCGCGGTGACGCCGGTAGGAGATGTTCCTCGCTCCTGCGACTTCACACACAGCGATGTGTGCTGCCCAAGTAGCGAGGAAAAACATCGGACCGTCGCGTCAGCGTAATTATGGATTACGCCGACGCTGCACCGATGATACGATTACGACACTTTTGCGCTCGTTAATCGTATCATTGAACCTTTACACACTACGATGTCGCATGCGATGCCGGAAGTACGTCATTTTCAATTTGACCCTACCGACATCGCACCTGCGATGTGTGCAAAGCCCGCCTAAGGTTCATCTTAGTCCACGTTCACATTTTGATTTTTCTGGATAGTATTTTCCATCAGTATTTGTAAGACAAATCCAGAAGTGGAACAATCAGAGGAAAAGTATAATAGACACATGGGTACCATTTCTGTATTTTTTTACCCACTCCTAGTTTTGGCTGAGAAATACTGAGGTAAAATCTCACCATATACTCAACGTGTGATCGTGGCCTTATGGACAGTCTATAGGTGGACTCTCACTGGTGATCCATCATGGGGGAGGATTTCTTCCTCTCCGATCCTATTGTTTTCTCCGAGACAAGTGGTGATGTTATATAAGTGTAGCTGGAAACTTGGCCATTTGTCTGGGGATAATGACTTGTTTATATCTACACAGTAGGATGTTTTGGGGGTTAACAAGCCCACACCCTGCTCCGCCGAGCGATGTCTATGTGGTTAAAACAGGAACCAGCGGCTTCTTTCATCAACAGTTTACTGTAACAGCCCCTTATAGTGTGAGTGCCGCCATGTGAGGAAGAGGAGCAATTTGTGTAGTCACATACCCAAAACCTCGTCAGTAAACGTGATTTCAGAACCAAAGTAGGCACATGGGCGACAGATGGTCAGTACTACTCATACAGGTTGGCACTCACATTTCCATTTATGCATTATTATGGAGCCCTGGGTTAGGTGGCTCTGTTCATGATCTAAAAACTGCTCTGATACTTCACACAGTTCACAGATAAGAGGAAATTCTGCCCCCCCCCCCCCCCCCCCACAAAGACAGCAGCAGCAGCATCGAGGACATCATACCGCAGTACAATGCACAAACTACCATACACTGTATAGCATGATACTATCATACATAATGCTCCACAAGGGGAAATATTCCCCCTTAGAAATGTGGTGAAAAGAACACACAGACTGACAGTCTCTGCCCCACAGCACCTCTATGGCGCAGGCTCATGCATGTTCTCCCAGCTCAGACAGGTATTCTGAGCCAGCAGGGGTCATTGATTTATGGTCGTTTTGATGTAACCTCTGGAGAATGTTTTCCACCCATAATACATTATAATATATATATATATATATATATATAAAAATTATATATATATTTATATATACTGTACTGTACAGACATGATCATCCCTGACCACATTGGAGCTCTGGGAGTGTGAGAGAAAACCGTAGGAAACCCACACAAACACGGGAGAACATAAATAACAGATTACCTCAACACTGGTACTGGATATACAGTTTTGACCAAAAGTATTGGAACCCTTAATTGTTCCAAAAATGAAATACTTCTCCCAGAAAGTTATTGCAATTACATGTTTTGCTAAACACATGCTTATTTCCTTTGTGTGTATTGGTGTATTGGAAAAAAAAGGAAAAAAAGGCAAATTGGAAATAACTTAACACAAAACCCCAAAAATAGGGCTGGCAAAATTGTTGGCACCTTTCCAAAATTGTGGATAGACAACTTTGTTTCAAGCATGATGCTCGTTCAAACTCACCTGTGTCAAGAAACGAGTGTGGGCAACATAGAAATCACAATTGAAACCAGATAAAAAGAGAAGTTGACTTAATCTTTGCATTGTTTATCTGTCTGTGCCACACTAAGCATGAAGTCCATCTCCAGAGATCTTGATGTTCCTTTGTCCAATGTGCGCAACATAATCAAGACATTTACAATCCATGGCACTCGAGCTAATCTCTCTGAACATAAATGACAGAGAAAAATTGATGAAAGGTTACAATGCAGGATAATCCGGATGGTGGATAAGCAGCCCTAATCAAGTTTGAAAGATATTCAAGTTGTCCTGCAGTCTCAGGATGCATCAGTGTCAGCTCAAAATATCTGTCAACATTTGAATGAAATGAAACGCTATGAAGGAGACCCAGGACGACCACACCGCTGACACAGAGACAT
Source organism: Anomaloglossus baeobatrachus (assembly GCF_048569485.1). Lineage (NCBI taxonomy): Eukaryota > Metazoa > Chordata > Amphibia > Anura > Aromobatidae > Anomaloglossus > Anomaloglossus baeobatrachus. The sequence continues at coordinate 495,250,342 of NC_134357.1, forward strand.
AAAATAACTAAACTGCAGAATGTACGTGAGTAACCAAAATCCTTCTGAGATAGTGTCTTGAGGACAGATGAGATCAACATAGTTTTTTGGTAAATTATATCATTATACTGTTTATCAAAAATGAAATGAGCTCTACAGTGAAAAGAACACAGTACCTTAAGTCAAATATGGTGGCGGCTCAAAGATGTTTTGGTGTTGTTTTGCTGCCTCTGGCACTAGTTGCCTTGACTGTGTGCAAAACATCATGAAATCTGAGTTTTACCTAAGGATTTTGGGTCGCAATGTAGTGCCCAGTGTCAGAGAGCTAGGTTTGCGTCCTATGTCATGGGTCTTCCAGCAAGACAATGACCCCAAAGTATACTTCAAGAAACCCCCAGAAATGGATGGAAACAAAGCGCTGGAGAGATTTAAAGTGAAACTAATGAATCCGGAAATAAATCCCATTGACACCTGTGGAGAGATCTTAAAATTTGGTTGCAAGAAGATGCCTTCAAATATGGAGCAGTTTGTAAAAGAAGAGTCCAAAATTCCAGGTGAGAGGTGTAATAAGCTTGATGATGATTATAGGAAGCGATTTATTGCAGTTATTTATTCAAAAGTTTTTTCTGGGATTGACGCAATATTAATGTAGGAGGTTGCCAGATTACTCCAGTTCTACGGTATTTACCATATATATATATTGTCTGATATGTTTTATATTGCGTACATGTTAGTACCTGTGTTTTAGAAAACAAATGTCTAAGTGTTGCTGAGCCTGTGGTGGGCGCCATCTAGCAGCCGAGAGTTTAAAGTGTTTTTATTGAAGATTGCGTTTTATTATAATTGGTATTTTATAGTAATGTAAAGTATAATCTGTAATTTGTGATTACCGTATTTTCCGGAATATAAATCGTCTTTTTAACCCCCGAAAATCTTCTCAAAAGTCGGGGGTTGTCTTATACGCCGGGTGTCGTTTTATACGGCGGTGCACGGTGCCGTCATGGCTTTATACACAATAAAAGATATTTTCACCTGTCCTCCATTCCCGCGGTGCCTCCAGCTGCTTCTTGCAGTCCGCAAGCACACAGACCCCTCTGTGATAGCGTCCGGTGTACGGAGTGGCGGCTGCAGGATGTCATCATGGCTTTACTACAGTTAAATGCTTTACAGCGCCACAAAGCATTCAAGTGCAGTAAAGCACTGATAGTAGCAGCGGCCATGTGTATTGTATGTGCTTTACTGCAGTTGAATGCTTTGTGGCACTGTAAAGCATTGAACTGTAGTAAAGCCATGACAACATCCTGCAGCGGCCGCTCCATACACCGGACGCTATCACGGAGGGGGCCTGTATGCCTGTGGACTGAAAGAAGCAGCTGGAGGCACCGCGGGAACGGAGGACAGGTGAGTATCTTTTATTGTGTGCAAACAACGGCACATAGGGGGCAGAAGGCAACCAGCAGGAGGATGTTATTAAACAATGGAGACATTATTGCACGGGACATTACAGCAGGGGACATTACTATACAGTGGAGACATTACAGCAGGGGACATCACTATACAATGGGGACATTACAGCAGGGGGCATCAATATACAATGGGGACATTACAGCAGGGGGCATCAATATACAATGGGGACATAACCGCAGGGGACGTTATTAATTAAACAATGGGCTCATTACTGCATGGGACATTACAGCAAGGGACATCACTAAACAATGGGCACATTACTTATACGCCCAGTCATCTTATATGCCGGAAAATACGGTGATATACAGTTGAAACCAGAGGTTTACATACACTATCTATAAAGACACATCTGCAGGTTTTTCTCACTATCTGACATGAAATCAGAATAAACCTTTCCTGTTTTAGCTTAATTAGGAACCAATATTATTTATATTTGCCAAATGCCAGAATAATGAGAGAGAGAATGTTATAAAGCACTTTTATTACTTTCTACAAAGTCAAAAGTTTACATATACTAAGAGTAGTATGCTTTTATATAATACTAGAAAGTGGCCCGATTCTACGCATCGGGTATTCTAGAATTTACGTATTGTGTAGTTCATGTATGATTTTTGTTATATATATATAGATGTTGTTGTGTGTAGTTACTAAGTGTTTGTGTAGGGCGCTGTACATGTTCTGGGTGTTGTCTGGGTGTGGCGGGGGGTGAGAGCGGTGTTGTATGTGTGTTGCGTGTGTTGCGTTGTTTGTGGAGCGCTGTGTGTCTGTAGCGTTGTGTGTGTGTGTGTTGCGCGGTTTGTGTGGGTGTGGTGTGTTTTGGGGGGAGGTATGTTTTGTGCAATGTGTGTGTTGCGTGGTATGTGCGTATATTTATGTATGCCGCGGTGTTTGTGTGTTGTGTGCGTGCAGCGTTGTCTGTGTGTGTGGGTGTCTGTGTAGGGCGGTGTTTGTGGTTCCCAGTGTGTGTGTGGTGTGTTGTGTGTGTGTGTGTGTTGGGGGAAGGTGTGCACCTCCCATTGTGCTCCATCCCCCATGCTGCGCACCCCCCATCGTGCTCCATCCGCCATGCTGCGCACTCCCAAACGTGCTCCATCCGCCATGCTGCGCACTCCCAAACGTGCTCCATCCCCCATGCTGCGCACTCCCCATCGTGCTCCATCCCCCATGCTGCGCACCCCCATCGTGCTCCATCCCCCATGCTGCACCAGCATCAGCCTCTCTGCCCCCAGCATCAGCCTCTCTCCTCCCAGCATCAGCCTCTCTCCTCCCAGCATCAGCCTCTCTCCTCCCAGCATCAGCCTCTCTGTCCCCAGCATCAGCCTCTCTCCTCCCAGCCTCAGCCTCCCCCAGCATCAGCCTCCCCCAGCATCAGCCTCTCTCCTTCCAGCCTCCCCCAGCATCAGCCTCCCCCAGCATCAGCCTCTCTCCTCCCAGCCTCCCTCCTCCCAGCCTTCCCCAGGATCAACCTCTCTCCTCCCAGCCTCCCTCTTCCCAGCCTTCCCCAGCATCAGCCTCCACCTCCCAGCCTCCCTCAGCATCAGCCTCCCCCAGCATCAGCCTCTCTCCTTCCAGCCTCCCCCAGCAACAGCCTCCCCCAGCATCAGCCTCTCTCCTTCCAGCCTCCCGCAGCATCAGCCTCCCCCAGCATCAGCCTCTCTCCTCCCAGCCTCCCTCCTCCAAACCTCCCCCAGCATCAGCCTCCCCCTCCCAGCCTCCCCCAGCATCAGCCTCCCCCAGCATCAGCCTCTCTTCTTCCAGCCTCCCCCAGCATCAGCCTCCCCCAGCATCAGCCTCCGCCTCCCAGCCTCCCCCAGCATCAGCCTCCGCCTCCCAGCCTCCCCCAGCATCAGCCTCTCTCCTCCCAGCCTCCCCCAGCATCAGCCTCTCTCCTCCCAGCCTCCCCCAGCATCAGCCTCTCTCCTCCCAGCCTCCTCCAGCATCAGCCTCTCTCCTCCCAGCCTCCCCCTCCCAGCCTCCCCCAGCATCAGCCTCCCCCAGCATCAGCCTCTCTCCTTCCAGCCTCCCCCAGCATCAGCCTCCCCCATCAGCCTCTCTCCTCCCAGCCTCCCCCAGCATCAGCCTCCCCCTCCCAGCCTCCCCCAGCATCAGCCTCCCCCAGCATCAGCCTCTCTCCTTCCAGCCTCCCCCAGCATCAGCTTCTCTCATCCCAGCCACCCCCAGCATCAGCCTCTCTCCTCCCAGCCTCCCCCAGCATCAGCCTACACCCTCCCAGCCTCCCCCAACATCAGCCTCCCCCAGCATCAGCCTCTCTCCTTCCAGCCTCCCCCAGCATCAGCCTCCCCCATCCCAGCCACCCCCAGCATCAGCCTCCCCCAGCATCAGCCTCTCTCCTCCCAGCCTCCCACAGCATCAGCCTCCCCCAGCATCAGCCTACACCCTCCCAGCCTCCCCCAACATCAGCCTCCCCCAACATCAGCCTTCCCCAGCATCAGCCTCCCTCAGCATCAGCCTCCCCCTCCCAGCCTTCCCCAGGATCAGCCTCTCTCCTCCCAGCCTCCTCCAGCACGCCGTGCTCCTCTGCCGACACTCACAGATCCGATCGCATACACTCACACACACACACACACACACACACACACCCGATCGCATACACTCACACCCACCCGATCGCATACACTCACACCCACCCGATCGCATACACTCACACCCACCCGATCGCATACACTCACACACACCCGATCGCATACACTCACACACACCCGATCGCATACACTCACACACATCCGATCGCATACACTCACACACACCCGATCGCATACACTCACGCACACCCGATCGCATACACTCACGCACACCCGATCGCATACACTCACGCACACACACATTGACGATATTGCACATACGCGCTCATACTCACAACATCCGGAGATACCACATGCTTCTGGCCATGTGATCCTCCGGCATTTCCTGGAAGCTCACAGCACAGTATCGCGGCCGAGAAGCAAGCAATATCTCCGGATGCTGTGAGTGTGTGAATGCGATGTGATGTGTGCGTGCGGGGGGCGGGGCCAGAGCGAGCGTGCATTGCGTGAGGGGGGCGGGGCGTGGCCGAGTTGCCAATACGTGCAGGGTGCCGGGGCGAGAGGCCAATCCGTGTGGGGGGCGGAGCCTGTGCGAGCGGCCGGCCAATCAGTGTGGGGGGGAAAGCCAGGGCGAGTGACCAATCCGTGCGGGGGGGCGGGGCCATGGCGAGGCCAGTGGCCAATCCGCTTTGTGTCACCGTAAGGACACAATTTTGGAGCAAGACAGACAGACAGACAGACAGACAGACAGAATAAGGCAATTATATATATAGATGGGACAGCCCATATGATGATTTCATGTCTTTGGAAGCTTCTGATGGGTTTATTGGAAACATCTGAGTTAACTAGATACACACCTGTGGATTTATTTTAATGCACACCTGAAACACACTGCTTCGTTGTATAGCATCATGGGAAAGTCAAAAGAAATCAGCCAAAATCTCAGGAAGAGAATTGTGGACTTGGACAAATCTGGTTCATCCTTGGGCGCAATTTCTAGATACCTGAAGGTGCCTTGTTCATCTGTACATACAATTATACGCAAGTACAAACAAGATGGGAATGTCCAGCCATCATACTGCTCAGATAGGAGATGGGTCCTGTGTACCAGAGATGAATGTGCTTTGGTCTGACATGTGCATATCAACCCAAGAAGAAAAGCAAAAGACCTTGTGAAGATGCTAGCGGAAGCTAGTAAGATTGTGTCACTATCCACAGTGAACCGAGTTCTGTATCAACCTGAGCTGAAAAGCCACTCTGCTAGGAAGAAGCTATTACTCCAAAAGAAACATAAAAAAGCCAGATTAATGTTTGCAAATGCACACAGGAACAAAAACCTTAATTTTTGCAGACCTGTCCTGTGATCTGATGAAACTAAAATTGAACTGTTTGGCCATAATGACCACCGTTATGTTTGAAGGAAAAAGGGAGAAGCTTTGAAGCCTAAGAACATCATCCCATCTGTGAAACACTGAGGTTGCAGCATCATGTTGTGGGGTTGTTTTGGTGCAGGAGGGACTGGTGCACTTCACAAAACAAATGGCATCATGAGGAAAGAAAATCATGTGGCAATACTGAAGCAACATCTCAAGACATCAGCCAGGAATTTAAAGCTTAGGCGGAAATGGGTCTTCCAAATGGACGATGACCCGAAGCATACTGCCAAACTGGTTACAAAGTGGCTTAAGGATAACAAAGTCAATGTTTTGGAGTGGCCATCATACAGCCCTGATCTCAATCCTATTGAAAATTTATGGGCAAAGCTGAAAAGACAGTTGCGAGCAATGCGACCTACAAACATGGCTCATTTACAACAGTTCTATGAGGAGGAATGGGCACCAATTCCTACCAACTATTGTGAAAAACTCATGGAAGTATATCCAAAACATTTCATCCAAGTCATACAGTTTAAGGGAAATGGTACCAAATACTAATGAAATGTATGGAAACTTTTGACTTTGCAGAAAGTAATAAAAATATCTTAAAACATTCTCTCTCTGATTATTCTGGCATTTGGCAAATATAAATAATTTTGGTTCCTAATTGACCTATGTCAGATAGCAAGAAAACATATAACATACATATGTGTCTTTTTAGATAGTGTATGGAAACTTCTGGTTTCAACTGTATTATTAGTGAAGTGTAAAGTATAAAAGTCTTAGCTAGATAGGAATAGAGTAAGTGAAGGTTTTAGTGTGTGTAGTGTAGTAGGTACTTCTTGATTGCCAAGGGAATGGAGAGTAGGATGGGAGGATTAACAGAGAGCTAGAGGGTTGGCTGGTGAGAAAGGCCTGGGAGAATTCAGTTCTGCAGTGGGGTTCCTGGTGTGTGGACGGTGCTTGGTAACGTAGGCCCGCTGTCCGGAGCTTAAGGTTCACCTCAGGACGGGCTTAGAAGAGTCCAGGGACTAGACAGACATGCCTGAGAGAAGGTTCCTCGGAACAACCCTAGGGAAGTTGAGGGGCTGAAGCTGTTCCAGGTAGTGCGTGGACACGGGTAGCCATGGAGAGAAAAACAAGGAGATGTAGAGGCTTATGCTCGGCAGCTGGAAGGCTAATACCCAGGACACTGGCTACTCAGAAGAAGTACCCCAGGGAACAGCGGCAGCAGAACGGGATAGGGATGGCCATGTCTGCCTAAAAGGTTTAAGAACAAATCAATTGTTCCATGTTGTGTTGAAAAGAGACTTTCTGTGGGATGTGTTGACCAGCCAGATATATGACGGTGACTGGCTGCAGGGAAGTCGATGCTTCCCTGAAGACCAAAGTGTCGCACCCCCCGTCCGGGGTGGATCACAAACACAGGTTCTGTCTGCAGAAGAAGTGGAGCCTGTTGATTCGGCGTTTGCTCCCCTCAACATTTACATGAGCGGATAATCAAAAACGAGCATATATACAGTGCCTTAAGAAAGTATTCGGCCCCCTTGAATTTTTCAACCTTTTTCCACATTTCAGGCTTCAAACATAAAGATACAAATTTTAAATTTTATGGTGAAGAATCAACAACAAGTGGGACACAATTGCGAAGGTGAACAAAATGTATTGCTTATTTTAAACGTTTGTAAAAAAATAAACTACTGAAAATTGTGGTGTGCAATATTATTCGTCCATTTAAGTTAATACTTTGTAGCGCCATCTTTTGCTGCAATTACAGCTGCAAGTCGCTTGGGGTATGTGTCTATTAGTTTCGCACATCGAGAGACTGAAATTCTTGCCCATTCTTCCTTTTCAAATAGCTCGAGTTGAGTAAGGTTGGATGGAGAGCGTTTGTCAACAGCAGTTTTCAGCTCTTTCCACAGATTCTCAATTGGATTCAGGTCTGGACTTTGACTTGGCCATTGTAACACCTGGATACGTTTATTTGTGAACCACTCCATTGTAGATTTTGCTTTATGTTTTGGATCATTGTCTTGTTGAAAGACTACTCTCCGTCCCAGTCTCAGGTCTTTTGCAGACTCCAACAGGTTTTCTTCAAGAATGGTCCTGTATTTGGCTCCATCCATATTCCCATCAATTTTAACCATCTTCCCTGTCCCTGCTGAAGAAAAGCAGACCCAAATCATGATGTTGCCCCCACCATGTTTGACAGTGGGGATGGTGTGTTCAGGGTGATGAGCTGTGTTATTTTGATGCCAAACATATCGTTTGGCATTGTGCCCACAAATTTCGATTTTGGTTTCATCTGACCAGTGCACCTTCTTACACATGTTTGGTGTGTCTCCCAGGTGGCTTGTGGCAAACTTTAAACAACACTTTTTATGGATATCTTTGAGAAATGGCTTTCTCCATGCCACTCTTCCATAAAGGCCAGATTTGTGCAGTGTACAACTGATTGTTGTCCTATGGACAGACTTTCCCACCTCAGCTGTAGATCTCTGCAGTTCATCCAGAGTGATCATGGGTCTCTTGGCTGCATCTCTGATCAGTCTTCTCGTTGTTTGACATGAAATTTTTGAGGGATGGCCAGGTCTTGGTAGATTTCAAGTGGTATGATATTCCTTCCATTTCAATATGATCGCTTGCACAGTGCTTCTTGGGATGTTTAAAGTTTCGGAAATCCTTTTGTAACCAAATCCGGATTTAAACTTCTCCACAACAGTATCACGGACCTGTCTGTTGTGTTCCTAAGTCTTCATGATGCTTTCTGCGCTTTAAACAGAACACTGAGACTATCACAGAGCAGGTGCGTTTATACGAAGTAGTAGTAAAATGAGTATTTTGATCACATGATACTTTTTATACATGTTGTCCTACTCCAAGCTGTATAGGCTTGAGAGCCAACTAACAATTAAGTAAATCAGGTGATGTGTATCTCTGTAACGAGGAGGGGTGTGGTGTAATGACATCAACACCCTACATAAGGTGTGCTTAATTATTAGGCAACTTCCTTTCCTTTGGCAAAATAGGTCATAAGAGAGATTTGACGGGCTCTGAAAAGTCCAAAAATTGTGAGATGTCTTGCAGAGGGATGCAGCAGTCTTGAAATTGCCAAACTTTTCAAGCGTCATCACCGAACAATCAAGCGTTTCATGGCAAATAGCCAACAAAGTCGCAAGAAGCATGTTGGGCAAAAAAAGGCGCAAAATAACTGCCCATAAATTGAGGAAAATCAAGCGTGAAGCTGCCAAGATGCCATTTGCCACCAGTTTGGCCATATTTCAGAGCTGCAACATTACTGGAGTATCAAAAAGCACAAGGTGTGCCATACTCAGGGACATGGCCAAGGTAAGGAAGGCTAAAAAACGACCACCTTTGAACAAGAAACATAAGATAAAACGTCATGACTGGGCCAAGAAATATCTTATGACTGATTTTTCAAAGGTTTTATGGACTGATGAAATGAGAGTGACTCTTGATGGGCCAGATGGATGGGGCAGAGTCTGGATCAGTAAAGGGCAGAGAGCTCCACTCCGACTCAGACGCCAGCAAGGTGGAGGTGGGGTACTGGTATGGGCTGGTATCATCAGAGATGAACTTGTGGAACCTTTTCGGGTTGAGGATGGGGTGAAGCTCAACTCCCAGACCTACTGTCAGTTTCTGGAAGACAACTTCTTCAAGCAGTGGTACAGGAAGAAGTCAGTATCGTTCAAGAAAAACATGATTTTCATGCAGGACAATGCTCCGTCACATACATCCAACTACTCCACAGCGTGTCTGGCCAGTAAAGGTCTAAAATATGAAAAAATAATGACATGGCCCCCTGATCTAAACCCCATAGAGAATCTGTGGTCCCTCATAAAATGTGAGCTCTACAGGGAGGGAAAACAGTACACCTTTCGGCTCAGTGTATGGGAGGCTGTGGTGGCTGCTGCACGCAATGTTGATCGTAAACAGATCAAGCAACTGACAGCATCTATGGATGGTAGGCTGTTGAGTGTCATCATAAAGAAAGGTGGCTATATTGGTCACTAATTTTTTGGGGTTTTGTTTTTGCATGTCAGAAATGTTTATTTGTAAATTTTGTGCAGTTATATTGGTTCACCTGGTGAAATTAAACAAGTGAGATGGAAATATATTTGGTTTTTATTAAGTTAACTAAAAATTCTGCACAGTAATAGTTACCTGCACAAACCGATATCCTCCTTACCAAATCTAAAAAAAACAACAACCCCAACTTCCAAAAATATTAAGCTTTGATATTTATGAGTCTTCTGGGTTGATTGAGAACATAGTTGTTCATCAATAAAAAATAAAATCCTCAAATACATTTTGACTAATTATTCTACACACGGTGTACTATGTCTGCATGGGCCATGTCCCTGCCTTTGATGCGGGCTCACATGACGAGCATGCATCTTTCCCTGCACATATCAGCTGATCCAATCAGCTGTTATCTGCCTCTAACAGCCGCGGGTGGATGTATATTAATCAGTTAAATCCCACTGTCAATCCCTGCCAGTGGGATATAACATGTGTTGGCAAAAAACACGCCATTCCCTGCTCCAATCGGCTCTCCTGTGACATCATTGTGCAGCGCCAATGGGTTTGTATGACAGCCGGGGATCAGCTGATGATTTCTGTGTCTGTCATGGTTAAATATTTTGAACCTCTTAAATCTAATATATAAAGCTGTATGTGTGTGTGTATGTATGTATGTATGTATATATGTGTGTATGTCCGGGATTGGCATCTACACCGTCGCAGCTACAGCCACAAATTTTTGCACACTCGCACGTCTGGACCCCGAGAGCGTCATAGGCTATGTTGTGAGACGAAATTTTAACCCCGCGTGTTCCAATTTACCTATCAATTTTGCCCCTATCTACATAATGGGGAAAAAGTGAAACAAAAAGTGTATCCACACCGTCGCATTTACAATCACAAAATTTTGCAGACACCTCATGTGACCCAGGGAACGTCGTAGACTATGTTTTGACAAGTAAATTTAACCCCGCGCTTTACAATTACTCTCCAAAAAACATGCCTTCATTAAAGTAAATGGAGCCTGGAACTACAGATTATTAGTAGGAGCTGTGAGTGGTTGCTATAGGAACAAAAGACATTCATAGTATAAGAAGCGTATATGTGAGGTAATAAGATGTGGGTGGGGAGACGGATAGAGAGAGACAGACAGAGAGAGAGAGAGACAGACAGGGAAAGAGACAGACAGAGACAAATGGTGAAAGAGACAGACAGAGAAAGACCTGGAAAGTGACAGATGGGGAAAAAGACAGACAGACATGCAGACAGGGACAGAGACAGGGAAGGAGGAGACAGCCAGAGAGAAAGCAAAGATAGATGGGGAAAGACATAGACCTTGATAGAAACAGACAGGGAAAGAGACAGAGAAATAGAGACCGACAAAGACAGGCAGACAGGGAACGAGACAGACAAAGAGACGTGGAGACAGACTGGGAAAGAGACAGACCTGGAAAGAGAAAGATGGGGAAAGAAACAGAGAGCTAGAGACAGACAAAGAAAGAGACAGAGACAGGCAGATGGGGAATGAGACAGCCGGAGAAAGAGACAGCCGGAGAAAGAGACAGCCGGAGAAAGAGACAGCCGGGGAAAGAGACAGACGGGGAAAGAGGCAGACGGGGAAAGAGGCAGACGGGGAAAGAGGCAGACGAGGAAAGAGGCAGACGAGGAAAGAGGCAGACCTGGAAAGAGACAGACCTGGAAAGAGACAGACGGGGAAAGAGACAGACGGGGAAAGAGACAGACAGAGACAGACGGGGAAAGAGACAGACCTGGAAAGAGACAGACGGGGAAAGAGACAGACAGAGACAGACGGGGAAAGAGACAGATCTGGAAAGAGACAGATGGAGCACATTACTTGGCCAATTTAGTTAAATCTGTGTGGAATATCTAGTGTTGAAATATATGTTGTGAAATGCTTCTATTAGCTTAGTTTTTGCCTTTTAATAATTACATTTCTATCTATTTGCTTTGTGGTTTTTGTGTACAGAATACATTTTTGTTAATACATTCTATTTTGTTAACAGCAGTTATTAACCCGGGCGAAACCGGATAGTACAGCTAGTATAAAATAAAATGATATGTTTGGTAATCATATTGACCTGTTTACTGCACAATTAAGCCCAGTGCACACAGAGAAAATATCTGAGGATTTTACACTGGAAAACCTGCGTATTTTCTAGATTTTCCAGATAAATCGGCAGGTTTGCGCAAGTACAGACATTCCCCATGTTATCCTATGGGATTTAGGGAGTGCTGTTTCAATACTGCGGATTTTGCACCTGCGAAAATGCTGCGAATTTCCTGAAGCCGCAAAGAACTGCATGTCAATTATTCATGCAAATTTGCTTACGGATTTCCTGCCTTTCTAATATGGAGATACAAGGGGGGAAATCCGCAGGAATAACGCTCAAATTCCGCACATTTTCTGCAACAATTCCGCATGAAATCCTCATAAATGGATAGCAGCGAATTGCAGGGAGCTGCTCCGTGAACCTGTGGAAATACCTGCAGAAAATTCCGCAGGTACGTTCTCCCGTGGGCACAGGGCCTTAATATTGTGAAAACAACCCTTCAACACACAGACAAAAAAATGTTTTGGAATGGATTTGTTGTTTTATCACCATTGCGCCCCATTTGGAATCTATCCAATTTTTCGATACATGATAAGGCAAAGTGAATGAAGTCATTCAAAACTACAAATAGTCCTGTAAAAAAACAAAGCTTATACAGGTGTGTCAACAGCAAAATTGAAGAGTGATATATCTCTTGGAAGAAGGGGAGGAAAGAAGAAAAGGGTGCACACGATGCCGTTTTCTCATTGATTCCAACAGTTGTGGTAAAAGAACAAACCCAGTACTACGATGTTCGGCTGCCCAGTACTCATTAAGAGCAGTTGGGCGCAACTCGAGTACCCAAGTATAATGGAAGATAGGGAACTTAAGCATTTTTAAGGAAAATCTTCCGGAAAAACACTCGAGTTCCCCATTGACTTCCATTAAACTGGGTTCTAGAGCACTTTTCCAGAAGATTTCCCTGAAAAATGCTGGAGTTCCCCATTGTACTCAGGTACTCAAGTCGCGCCCATCCAAGCATCCGACTGCTAATAACGAATACTGAGTAGTACTCACTCATCACTACTGTAGTTTCTATGACGAGTACTGAGCACCCGAGCATAGTAGTGCTCGCTTATCACAACTCGTTGCGAGCACCAAAGCATGGTAGTGCTCGCTCATCACTAATTGTTAAGAGTACTGAGCACCCGAGCATGGTACTGCGCACTCATCACTAGTTGTTACGAGTACTGTGCACCCGAACATGGTAGTGCTCACTCATCACTATTCATTACGATTACCGAGAACCCGTGCATGTGTCGCGGGCGGCTGGGCGCGCTCGCCACGCTAGGGTCCGGGGCTTCTGCTGCTGCTGCTCGGTGGCTCGAGAGGTGGGCCGGACCCGGGGACTCGAGCGGCGCTCCTCGCCCATGAGTGAAAAGGGATGGTTTTGGTTAGAGAGATTGTTCGTGACGCCACCCACGGGACGTGGTGATGATGGTACCACCGCTGCTGGTAACGGGGATCCCGGGAGAGATGGTAGTATGCAGCTGGGATGTTGTCCCCTCCGTGGGTAGGGGGTTTGGTGATCCCGGGGCCCGGTGGTGTGACGGGGAGGCTGGACGGCTGGGGTGCAGGGACTGCGCGGCGCGGTGCCGGACGGCACTGGTGTACTCACTCAGACAATCACTGACAAAGTCTCTGGTAAACCAAAACGGCCGGATGGACGGGTCCCGCAGCCGGCTGCAGTGTTGATGTTGTGCTCTCCCCGGACGGCTGATGGTGGTTGTCTTTCCCTGCACCTTTTGTGTACTGAGTTGACTCCGATGGTTTCCCAGACGGTAGTCCGCTCCCCGGCGTATAGGTACCGTAGGAGCCCTTTTGCCCGCAGGCGCTGGCCCTTGGATCTCTAGCCTGTGGCGGTGGCTGTATATCCTCACGGTGTGAGCGGTTGCCTTCTGACGGGACTTGGGTAGTTAGGAAACCCCTGGGGTTCCTGTCACTCTCGGATTTGACTATTGTCGGCGGCTCCAAGCCTGGTCGGGGTCCGATGACCCTGCCTGTGTGCTCAACTTCACTCTGCTCCCCGGTTCGGTACCGGTGGGCCACCGCCCAACCCCGGTCCTACGGTTCCTCAGAGTTCCGCTGACTCCTGCAGACGGCCACCACCGTCTGCCAACCTTGCTGTAGGTGCCTGGGCTCCAACCCAGACACGACAGTCGTTTACTCCTCTCACTTCAAACTCTAAAACTGATCTGCTCTTTTCCCGCCTCCAGGTCTGTGAACTCCTCGATGTGCGGGGCCAACCGCCTGGCTCCGTCCCACCTGGTGTTGACATCAGACCCTGGAGGGAGGCAACAAGGGTTTTTGTCTGACTGTTGTAACGGCCTAGGGTGGGGGTGTGCGTGCGTGTTGTTACCTGTGACCCCTGGCTAGTCCAGGGCGTCACACATGGTAGTGTTTGCTCACCACTACTCGTTATGAGTACTGAGTATCTGAGCATGGTAGTGTTCGCTCATTACTACTTGTTAGGAGTACCAAGCACCAGAGCATAGTAGTGCTCACTCACCACTACTCATTACGAGCACCCAAGTATGGTAGTGATCACTCAGCACTCCTTGTGACGAGTACCGAGTATTATAGTGCTTGCTCATCACAACTCGTTACGAGTACTGAGCACCCGGGCATGGTAGTGTATCGCCCCAGTGCCAGCGGCCGAACCGCTCGGATCTAGAACCGCAGTGGCCCGAGGGGTCTCCGGACCCGGGGGTTCGTGCGGACACTCAAGTTTGAAAAGGGAAGTATGTACAGGGGAGTAAGAAGTTTGTGATGCCACCCATGGTGCGTGGTAAGGTGGGATACCGCCGCTGCTGTTGGGGGGAAGGGGGAGCCCGATGGCAATTGTACGACAGCAAGGTGTTTAACCCCTCCGTGGGGGTTTGTGCCCCGGGGCCCGGTGTTGGTGGTGCAGGAGTGGGGTGCCGTTGGGAAAAGGAAGGGTTTCTGCGTACTCACTCAGTCCAAGAATACTGACACTGACAGCTTGTATACCAGAATGCTGAGCACCGCTGCAGCAAGGAGAGCGCATGCTTGGGTCCATGCCCTTGGTGGTGCTTGGTAGCCTGTGGCCTTTTCCGTGGCACCTTGTTCACTGTGTGGACCCTGTAGTGTGGAACTAGTCGGGTCCTGCTCACCCGTATGGCTAATGGAGTGAGCTTGCTCTCAGGGTTCACGCTTGGGATTTGGTGGACGTGTCAGGGAAAGTCCTATCCCATCGGCGCGCTAGTACCCCGATTTTGGAGCAGGTGAGGGATGAATCTTGAAATCTTCACACCCATTGGGTAAATTACCAGGACGCTTGAAGCTACTTCCCGGCCTAGGGTCCGCGTGCCCTGGCTCCTGCCCGGAGATGGCTCAAGGCCGCCGGCTGCCCTCCTCCGCAATTCGTGCTCCTTGACACGATCCCCTGCGACCGGGGTTCCAGCTCCTACCAGGCCCAGACCAACGTCTGCCACTTAGTACTCAAGGAGCCCTGCTCCAACCCGGTGACCTCTCCCTCTCAGAGAGTCACCACTCTACTGCCTACTCCTTCCACTCCTTTTTCATTTCTCCTCTCACTTTTAACCTTCCCCTACCAACCCCCCAAATGGGCGGCCCTATTCCCTTTAGGCCCCCAATGGTGTGTCTGGTGGGTGTGGTGTAAAGTGTTTCTAGGTGAAAACATCATTCTCCCTCTGTACAAATCACTAGTCAGACCACACTTGGAGTATTGTGTGCAATTTTGGGCGCCGGTGCTGAAGAAAGACATTACTGAACTTGAAAGGGTTCAGAGGCGGGCTACTAAAATAATAAATGGAATGGGTGCATTACAATACACGGAAAGGTTATCAAAATTAGGTCTATTTACTCTAGAAAAGAGAAGACTTAGGGGAGACCTAATAAATATGTACA
The DNA here is from genome assembly GCF_048569485.1 of Anomaloglossus baeobatrachus. Lineage (NCBI taxonomy): Eukaryota > Metazoa > Chordata > Amphibia > Anura > Aromobatidae > Anomaloglossus > Anomaloglossus baeobatrachus. Next base: position 495,265,753 of record NC_134357.1, read on the forward strand.
AATATATCAGAGGGCCATATAGAGATCTCTCCCATGATCTGTTTGTACCAAGGACTATGACAAGAACAAGGGGGCATTCTTTTCGATTGGAGGAAAGAAAATTCCTACATCAGCATAGAAGAGGGTTCTTCACGGTAAGAGCAGTGAGGCTCTGGAACTCTCTTCCTGAGGAAGTGGTGATGGCCAACTCACTGAATGAATTTAAGAGAGGAATGGATGCATTTCTTGTTAGCAAAAGTATAGAAGGTTATAAATAGCATAATCTTACAGGTAGATAGAAGAGCGACCAAGATTATTAGAGGAATGGGTGGGCTGCAATACCAAGACAGGTTATTAAACTTGGGGTTAGTTAGTTAGGAAAAACAAAGGCTTAGGGGGATCTAATCACAATGTATAAATATATGAGGGGACAGTACAGAGACCTTTCCAAAGATCTCTTTACACCTAGGCCTGCGACTGGAACACGGGGGCATCCGCTACGTCTTGAGGAAAGAATGTTTAATCATAATCACAGATGAGGATTCTTTACTGTACGAGCAGTGAGACTATGGAGCTCTCTGCCGTATGATGTTGTATTGAGGGATTCACAAGTAAAATTTAAGCAGAGCCTGATCGCATTAATTGAAAAATATAATATTACCAGTTATGTATATTGGATTTTATGACAGGGTGTTGATCCAGGGAACTAGTCTGATTGCCGTATGTGGAGTCAGGAAGGAATTTTTTTCCCCATTGGAGCTTATTTGACACATTGGGTTTTTTTTTGCCTTCCTCTGGATCAACATGTTAGGCTACGGGTTGAACTAGATGGACTTAGAGTCTCCCTTCAACCTTAAAAACTATGAAACTATGAAACTAGGGATACTGTGCAGAAGGGCAGATTGCACAATACCCCGTAACGACCTGATAGGCCAGGGTTTCACAGTAGTGCTCACTCATCACTACAAGTTATGAGTACCAAGCACCTGAGCATGGTAGTGCTTGCTCACCACTACTCATTACGGTCACTCAAGCATGATAGTGCTCGCTCGTCACTACTTGTGGCGAGTACAAATCACCCGAGCATGGTAATGCTCACTCACCACTACTCGTTACGAATAGTGAGCACCCAATCATGGTGGTGTTTGGTCATTACTATTTGCTATGAGTACTGAGCACCCGAGCATGGCACTGCTCTCTCATCACTACTCCTAAGGAGTACTAAGCACCCGAGCATAGTAGTACTCACTCACAACTACTCATTACGAGCACCCAAGCATGGTAGTGCTCGCTCATCATGAATACCGAGCACACGAGCATGACATCACTGAAGTATGGTAGTACTCGCTCATTACTACTCGTTACAAATATCGAGCTCCTGAGCCATGGTAGTGCTTGCTCATCACTGATGTCCACTATTTTAACCCCTCCCTGATGTGTGAAGTATTGCATAATACAGTACATAAATGATCAAGCGATCACAGGTGCAATTCTCCTAGAAGGGCTAAAAAACCATGTAAAAACCTATAAGAGCAAAGATGTAACAAATAGTCACTAGGTATTGCCGATTTATGAAAATATAATTTTAATTATTGATATATAGTAAACAGTAAGAAACTAGAAATTGTGGTTTTTTTCTGGTCAATCACCACATCCCTACAAAGATATGGTTAGAAAGAAAAAATCATATGATAGCAATAAAAAAATGCAACCAACCAAAACACATGCCCTCACACAGCTCCATCACCCAGAGTATAACAAAAATTATTATGTGTCTCAGCAAATGGTGACAGAAACCATTCTTTTTTTTACAAAGTTGTGAGGTTTTTTAACTCGTAAAACATGATTTATATATATATATATATATATATATATATATATATATATACACTGTACATACAGTTAGGTCCAGAAATATTTGGACAGTGACACAATTTTCGCGAGTTGGGCTCTGCATGCCACCACATTGGATTTGAAATGAAACCTCTACAACAGAATTCAAGTGCAGATTGTAACGTTTAATTTGAAGATTTGAACAAAAATATCTGATAGAAATTGTGGGAATTGTACACATTTCTTTACAAACACTCCACATTTTAGGAGGTCAAAAGTAATTGGACAAATAAACCAAACCCAAAAAAAACTTGTTATTTTCAATATTTTGTTGCGAATCCTTTGGAGGCAATCACTGCCTTAAGTCTGGAACCCATGGACATCACCAAACGCTGGGTTTCCTCCTTCTTAATGCTTTGCCAGGCCTTTACAGCCGCAGCCTTCAGGTCTTGCTTGTTTGTGGATCTTTCCGTCTTAAGTCTGGATTTGAGAAAGTGAAATGCATGCTCAATTGGGTTAAGATCTGGGGATTGACTTGGCCATTGCAGAATGTTCCACTTTTTTGCACTCATGAACTCCTGGGTAGCTTTGGCTGTATGCTTGGGGTCATTGTCCATCTGTACTATGAAGCGCCGTCCGATCAACTTTGCGGCATTTGGCTGAATCTGGGCTGAAAGTATATCCCGGTACACTTCAGAATTCATCCGGCTACTCTTGTCTGCTGTTATGTCATCAATAAACACAAGTGACCCAGTGCCATTGAAAGCCATGCATGCCCATGCCATCACGTTGCCTCCACCATGTTTTACAGAGGATGTGGTGTGCCTTGGATCATGTGCCGATCCCTTTCTTCTCCAAACTTTTTTCTTCCCATCATTCTGGTAAAGGTTGATCTTGGTCTCATCTGTCCATAGAATACTTTTCCAGAACTGAGCTGGCTTCATGAGGTGTTTTTCAGCAAATTTAACTCTGGCCTGCCTAGTTTTGGAATTGATGAATCGTTTGCATCTAGATGTGAACCCTTTGTATTTACTTTCATGGAGTCTTCTCTTTACTGTTGACTTAGAGACAGATACACCTACTTCACTGAGAGTGTTCTGGACTTCAGTTGATGTTGTGAACGGGTTCTTCTTCACCAAAGAAAGTATGCGCGATCATCCACCACTGTTGTCATCCGTGGACGCCCCGGCCTTTTTGAGTTCCCAAGCTCACCAGTCAATTCCTTTTTTCTCAGAAAGTACCCGACTGTTGATTTTGCTACTCCAAGCATGTCTACTATCTCTCTGATGGATTTTTTCTTTTTTTTCAGCCTCAGGATGTTCTGCTTCACCTCAATTGAGAGTTCCTTAGACCGCATGTTGTCTGGTCACAGCAACAGCTTCCAAATGCAAAACCACACACCTGTAATCAACCCCAGACCTTTTAACTACTTCATTGATTACAGGTTAACGAGGGAGACGCCTTCAGAGTTAATTGCAGCCCTTAGAGTCCCTTGTCCAATTACTTTTGGTCCCTTGAAAAAGAAGAGGCTATGCATTACAGAGCTATGATTCCTAAACCCTTTCTCCGATTTGGATGTGAAAACTCTCATATTGCAGCTGGGAGTGTGCACTTTCAGCCCATATTATATATATAATTGTATTTCTGAACATGTTTTTGTAAACAGCTAAAATAACAAAACTTGTGTCACTGTCCAAATATTTCTGGACCTAACTGTATATATATATATATATATATATAAAAAATTATATATATACTGTACATATATGTATATATATATATATATATATAATATATATATATATATATATATATATATATATATATATATATATATATATATATATATAAGTTTGGTATCTCCATAATCATACTGTCCTAGAGAATCAGGTTTCCGGGTCATTTTTAATTCACAATGAAAAAAGTATAACCATAGCCTAAAAAAATTGTTAAGATTGCATTTTTTTTTCATCATTTCACCGATCTTGGAGTGTTTCTCCCATTTTCCAGTAAATTTTCTAATAAAGTAAATGGCGCCAAAACAATAAATTTTTGCGCTTTGTTTTTTTTCTTCCTCTTCTTCCAAGAATCATAACTTTGTCTATTTTTCTGCCAATATCACTCTATAAAGACTTGTTTATTTGCTGGATGAGTTGGACTCTTTTCTCCTATTTTTCGGTGACACCATTCTTGTTATGGTAAACAGAATGGTGTAGTTCAAAACTCCAAGTGTGAGGAAATACAATTCCGCCATTGTTCTTTGGGTATTGTTTTTCAGTGTTACGTGGTAAAAATAGCCTAGTGACCTGATTCTCCAGTTCAGTAAGATTACAGCGATTCCAAACATTGATTTTGTCTATTAATATTTAAGCATTAAAAATAATTTCAGAAGTTTGTCAAATTTACAATTTTGGTTTGTGCCGCCATTTTCCGATGCCCGTAACATTTCTAATTTTCCATAGATGGAGCTGTGTCTGGGCTCATTTTATACATGAAGGTAACATTTTCATTTATGCCATTTTGGCTTCCATATTAAATTTTCATCACTTTTTATTTTATTTTCTTAAGGATATGTAGTGACTAAAAAAAACAACAAACGCCTTTGGCATTTTGGGTTTTTTTTCCCTTTTACCACCTTTACCAATCAGGTTAATTAATTTTATATTTTGATAACCTAAACATTTAATGATGCAGCAATAGCAGATATTAAAAAAAAATTAAAAAAATTATATATTTTTTTAATGCATTTAAAAAAAAAAAATAAAAAAAAAAAAATATATATATATATATATATATATATATATATTTACTTTACTATTTTTGAACCCTTCAGTCATCTGATTGCTTATACTATATACTGCAACATTACAGTGTTCCAGTATGTAGTATGAACTGGGGTCTCCATTGGAGTTCTGCACACTGATAAGCTTGAGAGAGGTACCAAGATGGCAGCAACAGGGGCCATCAGCAGACTCCCGCTGCCATTGTTAACCCATTGGTGCTTCACGGTCACATCACGAGGGACATTGGCAAAGATGCCATTTAAATAACATTGAAAGTGATTGATAGCTAGTGTGTAATACAGCTGGCAGCAGTCATGCATATGTGCCACCCCCGCGTCAGGAGCCGGGCTGCTCGGATCCGGATCTGCGGTGGCTCGAGGGATCTCCGGACCTGGGGGTCGAGGTCGCGTGGCCACTCAGAATAAAAAGGGGATATTTACACGGGGGAGTATGGTTGAAGTTCGTGACGCCACCCGTGGTGTGTGGTAAGGGGAGAGTACCACCGCTGCAGTTGCGAGTAGCCGGTGACGGTGGTGTGGGCAGCCAGATGTTTAACCCCTCCACAGGTAGGGGGAATGCCCCGGGACTCGATGAGGGTGACGGGGAGGCGCCGTTGGGACGGTAGGGGGGTTGTTTGTGTACTCACTCAGTCCAACAATACTGACACCGACAACTGTGGTAAACCAAAGTTCTGGACACTGCTGCCGCTGGAAGGGAGCACGCCTGGATCCCGTGCCTGTTGGTTTTGCCTGTTAGTCTGTGACCTTTGCCTTGGCACCTCTTTCTCTATTTGGTCCCTACAGTGTGAAATTGGTCGGGTCCCGCTCACCAGTGTGGCTAACTGGGTGAGCTTGCTCTCAGGGTTCACACTTAGGATTTTCTGGACCGTGTGAGTGGAAAGTCCTATCCACCTCGTTGCGCTAGTACCCCGATTTTGGAGCGGGTGGAGAACAGATCTTGAAGGTTCTGTCCTCGTCGGGTAAATTGCCAGGACGCCTGAAGCTTCTTCCTGACCTAGGGTTCACGTACCCCGTCGTGCCCTGGCCCCTGCCTGGTGATGGCACAAGGCCGCCGGCTGTCCTCCTCGACCGTCCGTATCCCTTGTCCCGATCCCCTGCGACCGGCGTCCAGCTCCTACCAGGTCCAGACCAATGTCTGCCACCTAGTAGTCTCAAGGAGCCCAGCTCCTGACCTCCTCTCTCTCCTCCAACACTTCACCGCCCGTGACCTCTCCTCTCGAGAGTCACTAACCGACTGACTGACTCATGACACTCCTGACCTCCCCTTAACCAACCCCCCAAGTGGGCGACCCTATTCCACTCAGGCCGTCCACTGGTGTGTCTGGTGGGTGTGGTGCAGAGTGTTCCTAGGATTTTGATTAGCTTGTTCTTGGCAACACCAAAGGTAAGGGACCCGTAACCAAGGAGGAGATGGATACTGTGCAGAAAAGCCAATTGCACAATACCCTGTGACGACCTGATAGGCCAGGGCGTCACTTTCCCCCTTGGTTAAACGTAGCTCGTCCCCGAGCTACAGAACATCAGAGGTTTATTATTTTTTTTTTTCAACTGTAGAGAAAGGGTAAGAAAGGTTAACATTTTATTTACACATTCATCCCACATTAGGCAGGCTTGTCACTTAAATATTTTTAAAGAGTTCATCTCCTCAACGGTGGAATGCTACCGGTTTCAGTGGTAGCGGATACTCAACCTGCTCCATTGCAGCCTCTTCCCATGACAGTCCAGTCCCAATGTCCCGGATCCCGTTAACCCGCCACCCAAACAACCTGACCCCCTGGAAACCTATGGTGGGTCCGTGACCAGGTTAAGGTCTCGGGCGTTATGTTAAACGACTCTGGTGGGCACAGGAGGCACAACTCTATACAAAACACAAGTTCGTGTTGGTCACGCTAAACTAACTAATAAAAACTTAACAGAGTCCATGTACCGGGTGTACACATTTTAGCAATCTTCTCGCAAATCTGGCAATTTTCACTCTTTTCATTAGAGCTGGTTAATTATGCACTTATTTTGCTAACATTTTCTACAAGAAAAACAACAAACTATGAAAAACAATAAACAAAGGCACTTAACAATTCTATGGCATCGTTAAACCACTGGTAATTTTAACATTTTTCAACACTCTTCTCTGTACCTCCTTGGGGGCTGACCAAAGTTAGCACGGGTCGACCTCCTTAACTCTGGACCCTCATCCCCCTCTGGTGGCATGGCAACACTCTCTACAGGTTCCTCGCCCTCAGTGCTAGGTGTTGCTGGTAGGATCCTACTTGTGTGTGGCAAGGGTACAGGTGCTACTCTAGGTGCTGGAGTCGGTGCAGTGTCAGTAAGCCTCTCCTGTTCTGGTTCTTCCAAGGGTTGTGGGAATGTTAACACAGGGACTATTACCGCTCCATTCTGCATAGGCCAATCTTCCAGAAAATCACGTAGGATGGTATGGATCATTCTCTTCCTTTCTTCTGTGGCGCCCTGGACAAGCCAGGACGTCACAGGTACTGCAACAACACACCCCACACCCCGGTTAGGCACATCAGCCGCACACACAAATCCTTGTTGCCTCCCTCCAGGGGCTTATGTCCACACCAGGTGGGGCGGGGCCAGGCGGTTGGCTCCTCCCACCGAGGAGTTCACAGTCCTGGAGGCGGGAAAAGGAAGGCAGTTGAGTTTGGAGTGGAGAGAGTGAGAGTCAGGGAAGTGGTAGTGGAGGAACTGACTGGCCGTGTGCGGGTACGTGGCCCAGGCACCTGACAGCAAGGTTGGCAGACGGTGGTGACCGTCTGCAGGAGAGGCCGATTTACGCACAACCGTAAGGACCGGGGACGGGCGGTGGCCCGCCGGTACCGGATCGGGGAGCGAAGAGAAGCCAGCACCATCCGGCAGGGCCTACAGACCCCGACCAGGCTAGGAGTCGCCGTTAAACCGGTCAAATCCGTCAGCGACGGGAACCTCCGGGGTTTCCCAGCAGTAAAGACCCGACTGAAGGCAACTGTCCAAACCGGGAGGGAGAGAAAGCTACCGTCAGAGCTAGAGCTCCCAGGGCCAGAGCCTGCGGGCAAACAGGGGCTCTCTTAGCCAACCAACCGCTGGGGAGCGGGTTACCGATGGGAAGCCATAGGGGCCAAGAACATAATACCGGTGCAGGGAGAGACAGTTACCGCCAACCTACCGGGAGTGACCGTGTCAGCCGTCTGTGGGACTCGTCCATCCAGCCGTTTGTTTTACCAGAGACTCCGTGTGCGTTACTGGCTGAGTAAGTACCACCGTGCCGTCTGGCACTGCGCTGCCCCATGACCCTGCACCTGGCCAAGCCCTGCAACCCACCTTACAGACAACAACTCCGGGCCCCAGGACTCCCAAAAACCCCCCTACCCACGGAGGGGAGAGAAACATCTCAGTTGCTCCCTGCCATCGCTCCCGGGATCCCCGTACAGAGCAGCGGTGGTGCCCCAACCTCACCACACACCGTGGGTGGCGTCACAAACCGACATCCCAAACACCAACCAACCACCCCTTTCACTCACGGGCGAGGAGCGCTGCTCGAGTCCCGGATCCGGCCCAATGCCCGAGCCACCGAGCAGCAGCAGCAGCGCCGGACCCGAGCATGGTGAGCGCAGCACCCTGCCGCGCGCGACAACTTGGCATCACGAACAGGATCCTACCGTTCTACCGCCTGGTGGAAGTGCGCCTTGTGTCCCGCCGGAGGTGTCCGGCCGAAAATTTTCGGAAGCCGCCATATTGAGCGCGAAAAGTCCCCGCTCGAGCGTCTTCCCGAGCAGTGGAGGCGCGAAAGCCGAAGCTCCGCCCCTGAAGAGGAGGTGCCAGAAAAACAACAAGGGGGCACGGATGGAGTCTGGCCGCATGTAGCCCGCGGCTATAAAAGCGGGGACGCCAGGACCCTGCGGCCATCTTTTGGTTCCTGGAAGAGGCCACCGCAGCGATGCACCAACCGTCCAGCAGCACCGTAGCCCCCGCGCCCCGGACCGCGGCGTGGGTGGAGGTCCCGACCGCTCAGCTACAACAACGGCTGCAGATCCGCGTTCAGCTCCTCTTGGAGGAGTGGGAGGCCGACATGGCGGATGTGGTGGCGGCCATACGGAGACGCGAGGTGGAGGGAGTTCTGGAAGTGCGGGTAAGTGACCCACGCCCCTGTACCCCTAGCGGGTCGGTCATCGCGGCTGAGGGGCCCGGTCTACACCCGCTCGCCCTGCTACCTCCCCCGCTACCCGTGTTGGCTGCTGCTGCACCGTCACTAGGCCCGCTACCACTGCAATCGGTAGCGGAACCCAGCCAATCCGCCCAAGCGGACCGACCTGCAGCCGAGGTCCGTGACCGTCAGGAACCGCTTCCGTGGAAGAAACCAAAAGCTGAGCCCGTCAGCCGAGATGCACCGGAGGCACCTGTAGAGGCCGTACCCGGGCCCGAACCGACTCCGGCAGCTTGTTCCATGCACGAGGAGATGGAGGTCGAGCGGGAGAAGATCCCTGTGCCCACCCCCCACGCCTCGGCTGAGGCTGCGCCGGGTCGCCGCTGCGAGGCAGCGCCCCAGGCCATGACACCGCGGGACCTGCCGCCCAGAATGCCAGTAGTGGGCAGTGTGAAGGAGGTCTCGCGGAGCCCGATCCGCGCGCAGGGGCCCACCGTAGCCCCCTATTGGGACAGGGAACAGAACCCGCTGGGCCAAGAGATCGCCGAGAGAGAGAAGAGGAAGGCAGAGCTGGTAGCCCGCACAATAAGGGAGAAAGAGAATCTCCGTAGGGCCACCTTCCGAGTGCGGGGCCCGAGGTACGAAGGACAAGTGAGGAGGTTCGACGTCCGTAGAGGATACGGCTTCATTTCCGAACCTGGCCTGGAGGCCGAAATTTTCACAGCCCGAAGGGACGTGAACGACCACCTGCCGGAGGATCACCCGGGCCGCAACCTGCTGCCCGGCGACCTTGTTAATTATACCCGGCACTGCGGGGAGAGGGGCTGGTTTGTCCTGGACGCCAGGCTGAGAGGAGGCCAGGAGCCTCAAGCACCAGCCCAGCCCCCTCCCCCGCCAGGTGGGGTGGATCTAAAGTGATGGCAGCGGTCCCCCCGCCGCAAGTTGTCCCCGTTGGGACCACCAGCACCATGTGATGTTCTTGTATGTTGTTGAATGATAAGAAGAAGCAATCAACCGAAGAAGTTTATCAGATTAACACCGTGATTGAACCGGCCGTTGCCGGCAACTAGTCCCCGTTGGGACTTTTTGCAACCGTTGCATAAGGAACTACTTACGGACAAGCCCGAGAACTCACAGGGCAACCACAAACTTAGTGGAATGTAAATAAAAATGTTGGCTTAAACCGTGACCGCCTCCGGAGAGGCAGATTGGAGGAAGGGCCCGCAGTGGAGTAGGCTGGGGCCAGGCCACCACCGGAACCGGTGGCGATCCTCCGGGGGTTCAGGGGTTCCCCATGGACGTGGGTCCCCTGAAAGAGACCGTACCCGCTCGGGCAATTTGGTTCTGGACTGGGGCAAGGGGTGCTGCCCATTTGCTTAGGGGCAGGATCAGGGCCAGGTTGTTTGGGCGGGAGGAGAGCGGGAGCCGTTGTTGTTTAATAAAAATGTGACTACCGTTTAGTAACGTTAAAAGAAAGTGCCTCCCGTTAAGGGAAGTTTATACAGAAATTCTTGTGTTTTATATGTTTTACCGTTTTCTATTTTTCCTAGTTGTGAAAATAAAACCGGTGATGGACGAGCAGCCCGCGGACGGTCTGCACTTAACCAAGGGGGAATGTGGCGCCCTGGACAAGCCAGGACGTCACAGGTACTGCAACAACACACCCCACACCCCGGTTAGGCACATCAGCCGCACACACAAATCCTTGTTGCCTCCCTCCAGGGGCTGATGTCCACACCAGGTGGGGCGGGGCCAGGCGGTTGGCTCCTCCCACCGAGGAGTTCACAGTCCTGGAGGCGGGAAAAGGAAGGCAGTTGAGTTTGGAGTGGAGAGAGTGAGAGTCAGGGAAGTGGTAGTGGAGGAACTGACTGGCCGTGTCTGGGTACGTGGCCCGGGCACCTGACAGCAAGGTTGGCAGACGGTGGTGACAGTCTGCAGGAGAGGTCGATTGACGCACAACCGTAAGGACCGGGGATGGGCGGTGGCCCGCCGGTACCGGATCGGGGAGCGAAGAGAAGCCAGCACCATCCGGCAGGGCCTACGGACCCCGACCAGGCTAGGAGTCGCCGTTAAACCGGTCAAATCCGTCAGCGACGGGAACCTCCGGGGTTTCACAGCAGTAAAGACCCGACTGAAGGCAACTGTCCAAACCGGGAGGGAGAGAAAGCTACTGCCAGAGCTAGAGCTCCCAGGGCCAGAGCCTGCGGGCAAACAGGGCCTCCCTTAGCCAACCAACCGCTGGGGAGCGGGTTACCGGTGGGAAGCCATCGGGGCCAAGCACATAATACCGGTGCAGGGAGAGACAGTTACCGCCAACCTACCGGGAGTGACTGTCGCAGCCGTCTGTGGGACTCGTCCATCCAGCCGTTTGTTTTACCAGAGACTCCGTGTGCGTTACTGGCTGAGTAAGTACCACCGTGCCGTCTGGCACTGCGCTGCCCTGCACCTGACCAAGCCCCGCAACCCACCTTACAGACAACAACTCCGGGCCCCGGGACTGCCAAAAACCCCGCTACCCACGGAGAGGAGAGAAACATCTCAGCTGCTCCCTGCCATCGCTCCCGGGATCCCCGTACAGAGCAGCGGTGGTGCCCCAACCTCACCACACACCGTGGGTGGCGTCACAAACCGACATCCCAAACACCAACCAACCACCCCTTTCACTCACGGGCGATGAGCACCGCTCGAGTTCCCGGATCCGGCCCAACGCTCGAGCCACCGAGCAGCAGCAGCAGCACCGGACCCGAGCGTGGTGAGCGCAGCGCCCCGCCGCCCGCGACACTTCCACCACCTGAGGCTGGGGCTGAGGTTCATCTGTCACTCTTAAGGGTGCTGGGCACTGCTTCAGATGATCTCGGGATACCGTAGCCGTGGTCCTTCCTTGATCCTTCCTAATTAAGCAGGTCTTCTGGTTATCAAAGATGGATGGTTGTACTACATAGGGCTCCTTTTCCCAGTGATCATCTGGCTTGTGCAGTTTCCTCTTTCTTTTTAACACAATTTCGCCAGGAGTGAAGGGAGTTGCTTTGGCTTGCTTGGTAAAGTTTCTTTCTTGCCGTTCCCTGGTTTGGTTCAAACTCTCCTCAACATACTTCTGAATCTGCTTGTACTGGATCTGGCGACGTGAGTCCCAATCCTCTCTGGGTGCGTAGGTTTCAGGCAATTCAACCTCCATCTCCAAGTCCACTGGCAGTCTTCCAGGCCGAGTTCTTATCAGGTAAGCTGGAGTACACTTGGTGGACCCCACCTAAATGTTGTTATAGATGTCTACCAAGTCTGGTAGTTTTTCAGGCCACTGGTTCCGCTCCTCAAGAGGAAGGGTTTTCAGCAGATTGATCACCAGGTGGTTCATCTTTTCACACATCCCATTCGTCTGTGCATGATAGGGTGTGGTACGTATCTTCTTGCACCCGTACAGACTGCTGGAAGATTTCAGCCTCAAATGCAGGGCCTTGATCCGTAAGGACTTGGTCGGGGTACCCATGCAGCCTACAAAAGTGGGCCTGGAATGCCTTTGCTGCAGTGCTGGCAGTCAAATCTTTAACGGGCACCACTACCAGGAACCATGAGTAATGGTCAACCATCGTGAGTGCATACATATACCCACTCCTGCTAGGGGTCAACTTGACATGGTCCAGAGCCACAATCTCTAGGGGCTGCTTGGTGACAATCGGCTGAAGTGGTGCTCGCTGGCTGGTGCCATCCTGTCTTCCCAAGGCACAAGAGCCGCAGTTTCTACACCAGGCTTCTATGGACTCCCTCATTCCTATCCAGTAGACGCGACTTCTCAGAAACATCTCTAGCTTCTTCCATCCAAAGTGCCCGGCACCATCATGGTATGCTTCCAGCACCACTGGGACATACGCCCGGGGTACCACAATCTTGCAGATTCTCTTGTGGGTCTTGGGGTTGGTTAAGCTCCTACATAGCTTGCCTTGGTGAAGATAAAGTCGACTCCGTTCTTGGCCCAACTTCTTGGCCTCCTCTGGGGCGCCTGGTTCGAGATGGGCATCAGCTCTGGCCAGCAACGCTTTGACTAATTTGATTGCAGGGTCCCTGTCCTGGGCTTCTTGCCAGCCATGGTGAGGCAATGGGTCACAGGTCATTTCTTGCTGGCGGACACATGGTCGAGGCTGCTCCTCGGATGGGGGCTGATGGAACGCAGGTAATTCAACTTCCTCCAGGTAATCTTCATCCCTCCCATCATCAGACAGATGGGGCATCCTAGAAAGCGCATCTGCGTTGGTGTTCTTGCGACCAGCCCTGTACTTTATAACAAAATCCTAATTTGCCAACCTTGCGACCAAGCGTTGTTCCAAGGCTCCCAACTTTGCTGTATCCAGATGAATCAACGGATTGTTGTCTGTGTACACTGTGAACTTGGCAGTGGCAAGGTAATGCTTGAACCTTTCCGTCATGGCCCACACGAGGGCCAGGAACTCCAGTTTGAAGGAGCTATAATTCTCTGGGATCCTCTCCGTGGGCCTCAGCTTCCGACTCCTTGCCCTTCTGCACCTGGGATAGGACTGCTCCAAGCCCCACATTACTGGCATCCGTATACAATATAAACGGGAGAACGTAGTCGGGATAAGCCAGGATTTCGGCCCCGGTCAGGACAGACTTCATGTGCTCAAAGGATTCTTCTTGCTCCTTACCTCACTGGAACGGAGGTCCTGAGGACTTGCCACGCACCGGTTGACCCACCAGAAGGTCCTGCAAGGGGGCCGCCATCTGTGTGTACCCCTTGACGAACCTCCGGTAGTACCCCATCAGGCCCATGAACTGCTGCACTTCTCGGACGGTGGTGGGTCTCGGCCAGTTCTGTATAACTGTGATTTTCTCGGGGTCCAGTGCCACACCTTCAGCACTCACCACATGCCCTAAGTACTGTACCTTCGGCTTCAGCAGGTGGCATTTAGATGGCTTGAGCTTCATCCCATATTTGGACAAGGCGTCAAACACCTCAGCCAGGTGTCCCAGGTGTGCTTCGTACGTCTTCGAGTAGACCAGGGGTGGGGAACCTCCGGCCCGCTGGCCATATACGGCCCGCAATGACCTTTTCTGCGGCCCCCGGGGCTGATTCCCGGTGGCAGCAGTGCTCGGGCATCCGCTCATCTTGTCTATTGCCGGTCGGGACTGCCTTCCTCCCTCTGGCTCCTACATGCTCCCCTGTGAGATTACAGCCAGAAGCAGAGTGATGGGGGAGGGGCCTGCACGGCACTAAGGAGGCTGTATAGTACCGTGCATTCTGCCTCTCACCCTCCCATTCTGTGCACTCTGCCTCTGTGCTCCGCTGTTCAGGTCTAGCACTGCAGAGGAGAGAGAAGAAGCCAGCGCTGATTTCAATGTCCAGTGTGTGTGTGTGTGTGTGTGTGCGTGTGCGTGCGTGCGTGCGTGTGTGTGCGTGCGTGCGTGCGTGCTGTATATACGGTGTGTGTGCTTGCTGTGTATATGGCATATGTGCATACGGCGTGTGTGCTTGCTGTTTATATGGCATGTGTGCATGCTGTGTATACGGCGTGTGTGCGTGCTGTGTATACGGCGTGTGTGCATGCCGTGTATACGCCATGTGTATGTGCTGTGTATACGGCGTGTGTGTGCTGTGTTTGTTGTGTTTGGCACTTAATAATCTAATTCCTGGTGTGCACATGTTTACATGCAGAGCTTTTTTCTTTCTCCTTATGAGCTGTGTATATGGCATGTTGAGTGCTGTGTGTATGGCTTGTTGAATGCTGTGTATGGCTTGTGTGTGCTGTATATGGCGTGTGAGTGCTGTGTACAGTATATGTCGCGGGCGGAGGGGCGCGCTCGCCACGCTCGGGTCCAGGGCTTCTGCTGCTGCTGCTCGGTGGCTCGAGCGGTGGGCCGGACCCAGGGACCCGAGCAGCGCTCCTCACCCATGAGTGAAAAGGGATGGTTTGTTTTGGGAGATAGTTCGTGACGCCACCCACGGGACGTGGTGATGATGGCACCACCGCTGCTGGTGACGGGGATCCCCGGAGCGATGGTAGGGAGCAGCTAGGGTGTTGTCCCCTCTGTGGGTAGGGGTTCGTGTTCCCAGGGCCCGGTGATGATGCGGGGAGGCTGGATGGCTGGGGTGCAGGGTTGCAGGGTCAGCGCGGCGTGGTGCCGGATGGCACTGTTGTACTCACTCAGACAGAAAGTCACAAAGTCTCTGGTAAACCAAACGGCCGGATGAACGGGTCCCGCAGCCGGCTGCAGTGTCTTTGCTCTCCCCGGACAGGTGATGGTGGCTGTCTTTCCCTGCACCTGTGTAGAATGTGTCGACTCCGATGGTTTCCCAACAGTAGTCCGCTCCCCAGGGTATAGGTACATAGGAGCCCTTTTGCCCGCAGGCGCTGGCCCTTGGATCTCTAGCCTGTGGCGGTGGCTGTGTATCCTCACGGTGTGGACTGTTGCCTTCTAGCGGGACTTGAGTGTTAGGAAACCCCTGGGGTTCCGGTCACTCTCGGATTTGACCGTTTTCGGCGGCTCCAAGCCTAGTCGGGGTCCGATGGCCCTGCCTGTGTGCTTAACTTCACTCCGCTCCCCGGTTCGGTACTGGTGGGCCACCGCCCTACCCCGGTCCTACGGTTCCGCAGAGATCCGCTAACACCTACAGACGGCCACCAACGTCTGCCGACCTTGCTGTCAGTGCCTGGACTCCTACCCAGGCACACGCAGACGTTTTACTCCTCTCACTTTCCCCTGCAAAACTCATCTGACACCTTTTCCCGCCTCCAGGCCTGTGAACTCCTCGGTGGGTGGGGCCAACCGCCTGGCTCCGCCCCAGCTGGTGTGGACATCAGACCCTGGAGGGAGACAACAAGGGTTTTTGGTTGACTGGTGTAACTATCCAGGGGAGGGGGTGTGTGTGGTGTTATGTCTGTGACTACCTGGCTAGTCCAGGGCGTCACATATACAGTATCTCCTGTGCTTGTGTACTGTATATGGCCAGTGTGTGTCGTGGGTGGTGTACAATATGACCAGTGTGTCAAGGCTGTGTGCAGTATACGGCCAGTGTGTGATTACAATGTGTGGTTTACAGCCAGTGTGTCAAGTTTGTGTGCAGTATACGGCCAGTGTGTCACAGCTGTGTGTGTATGTACAGTGTCTCCTGTGTGATATACATGATTTACCAATCTTATTTTCATGAAGAGTTGTCTGCGCTCCAGACAAAAACAAACCTGGAAAAGCAATTGTGAGAAGCAAACATCACAGCCGCACCAAAGAGAAGCAGCTCCGGCCATCACATTAGGGGTGAGTTAATTAATTGTTTGACTAATTATAGCCGGGTCATTTTCCAGTTGATAATTTTTTGTGGCCCCTGAAGGTTGGTAGAATTTTCCAAATGGCCCCCGGCAGTAAAAAGGTTCCCCATCCCTGTATTAGAGCTTAATGTGGCTTTCAGGATAAGGAAGTTTGGGAACCAATGTTTTACGTTACAAACTTATTTGCAGTTACATGTAGCTGTTTGGCGCCCTCTTGTGGTGATTTCTGTGTACTGCACAAAAAAAGAAGTACATTTTGAATTTTATAGTCAATTAAAAGGACTCTATCACCAGGTTTTTGCCACCTAATCTGAGAACAGTATAATGTAGAGACAGAGACCTTGATTCCAGGGATGTGTTAGTTACTGAGTTACTTGTTACTGTTTCAATAAAATCATTATTTTATTAGCAGGAGATTATCACTAGAGGACTAGTAAACCTGCTGCCTGCTCTCCAACACTGATTGGCCGCTTTAGACAGTGTACATAGAAAACTGTCAATCATTGACATTCAGCATTCAGAGAACTGCTAGATCAAAACTGCAGCAAGCAGCCCAACAAGTGACACATCACTGGAATTAGGGTCTCTGACCCTTCATCATGCTGTTCCCAGATGGGCTTTTAAAAAACATGATGACTGATTCCCTTTGCATGAACCCAATCATTTCAACAGAGCTCATCTGCAGTACCAGACACAATCCAAGGACGTTTCTTCGGTTTCTGGGAGACGGCAGCCATGTTTTTCTAATCCCTAACAACCTCTAACTGTAGGAGCACTTTGAGCCCGAGCCTGGGCGAGTCTGTGTGCAGACATTATTCTATTTATTAAAAAATAAATAAAAATTAATATCGATTTGCCGCATTAATGAGGATTGTGCCTTTTGGTGAATAGCTAAAACTTGTGTATACTGGACACTCCAAGTTCCGTGAGTTTCCACTAGGTGGCACTATAGTCCAGCGTAAAGATGGAGTTCGTCTTAACAAATGATGGCAGCACATCAACACTATAAACCATGCTCGTTATACATGGCGGAGCCGTAGCTATATGGGGGCAGAGTTGGTCGTCATAACCAGTACCCTACTCCTGCTTGGCCCATAGACCACCAGTGCTACACAATTCATATATTTCATATATGGACACCACCAACAAAGAGTCCTGTGTAATCAGAGCAGCCCATATGGCACCCATGATAAGAGACCCTCTGCTCAGCTGGATCCATCTCTTCTCTATAGGTTCTCTACAGTCACAGCTCAGCCGTGAGACCACTGGCTCATAGCATCCTCCTCTCCTATAATGCATTGGGCAGTAAAAGCGTCGGGCCACGTGTTCCACTACTAGGACGTAATGACATGAACCAGGTGTAAAAACTACATTTTTAAGCATTTTTAGTGTGGGATTTGTTTTTCTCTTCCTTTTTTTTGTGTGTAATGTGCATTAGATTAGCTATCTATAACATATCAGAAAAGTGAGTACACCCTTCACATTTTCGTAAATATTTTATTATATTTTTTTCACGGGATAAGACTGAAGATCCTGACACTTTGATACAATGTAAAATAGTCAGTGTACAGCTTGTATAACTGTGCAAATTTGGTGTCCTCTAAATAACTCGACACACCGCCATTGATGTCTAAACTGCTGGCTACAAAAGTGAGTACACCCCTAAGTGAGAATGGCCAAATTGTACACCCCAAAGTGTGAATATTTTGTGTGACCACCATTATTTTCCAGCACTGCCTTAAATTTCTTGAGCAGGGAGTTCACTGTAGCTGCTGGATCCTCTTCCATCCTCCATGACGATATCACAGACCTGGTGGATGTTAGACACCTTGCGCTGCTCCAGCTCCGATTAGAGGTGGCCCCACAGATGATCAATGGGATTTAGGTCTGGAGACACTTGGCCAGTGCAGCATCTTTTGCCCTCAGTTTCTTTAGCAAGGCAGTGGTCGTCTTCTAGGTGATTGGGGCCATTATCATGTTGGAATATGAATGGAAGGGATCATGCTCTGCTTCAGTATGTCATAGTGTATCATGGAATTCATGGTTTCCTCAATGAATTGTAGCTTCCACTGCTGACAGTACTCATGCAGCCCCAAACCATGACCGTCCCACCACCATGCCTGACTTTAGGCAGGACACACTTGTCTTTGTACTCTTCACATGGTTGCCACCACACATGCCTGACACCATCTGAAACAGATACGTTTATCTTGGTCTCGTCAGACCACAGGACATGATTCCAATAATCCATGTAATTAGTCTGCTTGTCTTTAGCAAACTGTTTGCAGCTTTCTTGTTCATCATCTTTTAGAAGAGGCTTCCTTCTGGTATGACAGCAATTCAGACCAATGTGATGCAGAGTGCAGCGTATGGTTTGAGCACTGATAGGCGGACCTCCCACCCCTGTAACATCTGCAGTAAAACTGGCAGCTCTCATACATCTATTTTGAAAAGACAACCTCTGGATATGACGCTGAGCATGTGCACTCAACTTCTTTAGTTGACCATGGCGAGGCCTGATCTGGGTGAAAATTGTCTTGTTAAACCCCTCTATTTTCTTGGTCACCCTACTACAACTCAGTTTCAGGGTCTTTGGCAATCTTCTTATAGCCTCAGTCATCTTTATGTAGAGCAACAATTCTTTTTTTTAGATCCTCAGAGAATTTTTTGCCATGAGGAGCCATGAGGAACTTCCAATGACCAGTATAAGGGCGTGTGTGAGTGACCCCTGCTCCCCATTCACACCTATCACCTTGTAACAATAATGAGTTATATCACACTGGGGAGGGAAAATGTCTAATTGGGCACAATTTGGATATTTTCACTTAGGGGTGTACTCACTTTTGTTGCCAGCAGTTTAGACATGAATGGCTGTGTGTTGAATTATTTACAGGGCACCAAATTTACACTGTTATACAAGTTGGACACTGACTACATTACATTGTATCAAAGTGTCAGATCTTCAGTGTTGTCCCATAAAAAGATATAATAAAACATTTACAAAATTTGTGAGGGGTGTACTCACTTTTGTGATATACTGTACATACAATTGCATGTCAATATATTAGAATATCATCAAAAAGTTAATTTATTTCAGTATTTCAATATAAAAAGGGAAAGTCATATATTATATAGAGTCATTACACACAGAGTGATTTATTTCAAGTATTTTTTGGAAAAAGTGTGGACAGAAAAAGTGTGGTAAAAAAAGGTGCACAAGCAACCTGGATAACTGCAGCCTTCATATTATTGTTAAGAAAAGGCCATTTAAAAATTGGGGGGAGATGCTGGTGTAGCTCCACTGTGTTTTATCAAGACTAAAGTCAGCGCAGCCGTCTACCAGGAAATTTTAGAGCACTTCATGCTTCCCTCTGCCGACAAGCTTTGTGGAGATGGAAATTTCATTTTCAAGCAGGACTTGGCCCCTGTCCACACTGCCAAAAGTACCAATACCTGTTTTAAAAACCACAGTGTCACTGTGCTTGATTAGCCAGCAAACTTGCCTGACCTAAACCCCATAGAGAATCTATGGGGTATTGTCAAGAGGAAGATGAGAGACGCCAGACCTAACAATGCAGAGGAGCTGAAGGCTGCTATAAAAGCAGCATGGGCTTCAATAATACCTCAGCAGTGCCACAGGCTGATCGCCCCATGCCACGCCGCACTGATGAAGTAATTCATGCAAAATGAGCCCCAACCAAGTATTGAGGGCATTTACTGTACAGACTTTTCAGTAGGTGCCAACATTTCTGAGTGTAAAATTATTTTTCAGTTGGTCTTATGTAATATTCTAATATTCTGAGATAATGACGTTTGGGTTTTCATTGGCTGTAAGTCATAATCATCAACATTAGCAGAAATAAACACTTGAAATAGATCACTCTGTGTGTAATGACTCTATATAATATATAGGAATAGATCACACTGTGTGTAATGTCTTTATATTATATAGGAATAGATCCCTCTGTGTGTAATGACTCTATATAATATATAGGAATAGATCCCTCTGTGTGTAATGACTCTATATCATATATAGGAATACTGTAGATCATTCTGTGTGTAATGACTCTATATAATATATAGGAATAGATCACACTGTGTTAATGACTTTATAATATATAGGAATAGATCCCTCTGTGTGTAATGACTATATAATATATAGGAATAGATCCCTCTGTGTGTAATGACTATATAATATACAGGAATAGATCCCTGTGTGAAATGACTCTATATAATATATAGGAATAGATCACTCTGTGTGTAATGGCTCTATATAATATATAGGAATAGATCACTCTGTGTGTAATGACTATATATAATGTATAGGAATAGATCCCTCTGTGTGTAATGACGCTATAAAATATATAGGAATAGATCACTCTGTGTGTAATGACTCTATATAATATATAGGAATAGATCCCTCTGTGTGTAATAACTCTATATAATATATAGGAATAGATCACTCTGTGTGTAATGACTATATAATATTTAGGAATAGATCCTCTGTGTGAAATGACTCTATATAATATATAGGAATAGATCACTCTGTGTGTAATGACTCTATATAATATATAGCAATAGATCACTCTGTGTGAAATGACTCTATATAATATATAGGAATAGATCACTCTGTGTGTAATGACTATATAATATATAGGAATAGATCTCTGTGTGTAATGACTCTATATAATATATAGGAATAGATCACTCTGTCTGTAATGACTATATAATATTTAGGAATAGATCCCTCTGTGTGAAATGACTCTATATAATATATGCGTCTCCCTTTTTGTATTGAATTACTGAAATATATTACGGTAACTTTTTCATGATATTCTAATTTATAGAGATGCCCCTGTGCATATATACTGTATACAGTATATGTCTATATCAATCTGTATTTATATAGTCAGGTATAGTTTTGTGTTATAAGTTTCAGCATGAAAAATTCAGGATATGACCAGAAAAACGTAGCAGAAATTATGCTCGTTTTGGGGGTTTTGGGGGTTTTTTAACAGGTTATTCAGCACAGAACCATTTTTGATCCCAATACTGCAGTAAAAATGCTGAAAGAATTGACATGCTGTGTTTTTAAGAAAATACAACACAAAACAGGTAAAAAATAAATTAAAAAAACACATGGTAAAAAAAGGTACAATGTGAATGAGATGATAGAAATCTCATTCATTTTTGCTGTTTTTGGAAAACACTGCATTTTATACTTATGGGGAAAAAATGCACGAAAAATGCGGAATGTGAACAAGCCTGTAAATTTGGAAATCAAATGAGAGCAATTTTTTTAATTTTTTTTTTAATCCACAATTTATTGGTAACTTGCGATTCTGTGTGTCATTTCTACGTGTGATGACGTTTATGTTTCCAGAAGTGAATTGGGTAAGTCGGGTAGAAAATAAACACGTCTTGTACAGATTGTTCCTACTGTAAAAGCTTCTTTTTCTTTCTTTCGTCCCTGTGCACACAGGAGCAGCTGATCCTTCTCTTATCCCCTCGATTCAGGCTCTTTGGGAACCACAGAACCATGAAATCCCCCCCAAACACCCCTCTCCATCCGAGGCAGAGTGCCACTTCAGGCCGCTGCCCCCCTTCACTCTCCACACCCCTCCTAAAGCTTGGATACCCCTTACCAGCACTCAGGAATGTCACACCCAGACCCACAGCAGGTGGAAAAGACAAGGGACAGCGCTCCCCGCAACACGTGGCTGCAGATTTTGGAAGGAACTTCTTGATGTAACACCACTTGGTATCTTGTGAGGGGAGACTCCCAAAAATAATCTCACGAAAGGTAAGAAATGACCGATATGTCGCCTCGTACATCCTCGCCAATCCCGATACATCCCCATCAGTCCCATCATACGTTCATATGGCCATAATATAGCAGAACATAATGAAAAAAATGTATATATTTTAATCTAAAAATTAAAAGTGTAATCACACAGTAGAAAAAAAAACATTTTTTTTTGCTTTTTATTTGCTTTTTTGCTTTTTTTTTTTTTTTTTTGCAACTACTAAATGCTTTGAATTAGTCCCTGGTAATTATTTTGGCATTTCAGAATACCAAGTGGTTGGAATAATGCTCACCATTCATCCCCCACAGGCTAATCTTCAAGAAAAAGCCACAGAGAGACACACAAAATGCTATTTGCCGACAATTGAATAGAGCTGTCACTCTGCAAATGAAACAGCCCAAAACGGTCTCATACCAGGATTTCCACAAAACGGACATTTTTTACTTGCTGAGCTGAAAAAAAAATAGTGTAGGAAAAAATAATACAAATGATGTTTTATTGCATCTCATATTTAATTATTGTTATCAATCGGGACTTATAAATATTGTGGGGATAACTTACGTTTTTATCCTCGCGATGGAGTCATTGAAATGGATGTGATTTGTTAAGGTGAAAATCAGGATTTTGTTTTTCATTTTTTTTTCCTAAATTATGTTTTGAGTTTTTTATTAGTTATACCAGACACATATTTTTTATTTACTTGACTCACTTATATAGTGCTATTAATTCCATGGCGCTTTACAGATGTGACCATTGACACAATAATGCTATAAGGAGTCATTCTGCTTTATGGTATATGTTGAAATTTCCATAAAATTAGCCATTTTCTTTTATTGGGAAGCGAAGGGAAAAATAATTTAGGCAAGAATTATTTTTATATTAATGAATTTCTGTCGTTGTCCTTTATTTTAGTCAATAATTATCTTTATATTAATTAATTTCTGTCCTTGTCCTTTATTTTAGTCAATAATTATCTTTATATTAATTAATTTCTGTCCTTTATTTTAGTCAATAATTATTTTTCTGTTAATTAATTTCTGTCCTTGTCCTTTATTGTATCCTAGAATTATTTTTATTATTTGTGTGTTAATTAATTTATATGTCTTTCTTTTGTTAATATAAAACTATTGTTGTTGATTTTTATATATATATATATATATATATATATATATATATATAATATATATATGTATATATATATAATATATATTTTTTTTTATTTTTTATCTTACTTTTTTTTATAATGACGTTTTGGCAATTTTTGCCCTAAGCTATTTAGTTTTACCACCATTTGCGAATGAAAATTTATACATGAAATAATTAAAAAAAAAAAAAAAATAGAGTATAAATAAAATATATTGAATAGTATATATATAGTGAAATAATAGAGATGCAAAAAATATAAATAAAATATAATGAACGGATAAAAATAGAAAAAATATAATTAAATAAACAAAATACATATATATATATGTGTAATAATGATCATCATCATACAAATGATATTAAAAAAGGAAATAATAAAAATTCTAACAAAATATAAGTAGAATGAAATAATGGAAATACATTATCATAAAAATAAAATAATAAAAAATCTAAATTATTAAAAAAATATAATGAAATAATAATATAAGCAAAATATAAATAGAATGAAATAATGAAAATACAAAAAATAAAGAAAAAAAATGAAATAATCAAAATACAAACAAAATATACATAGAATGAAATTACAAAAAATATGAATAAAATATAATGAAATAATGAAAATAAAAAAATATATAGATATAGTGAAATAATGAAAATACAAAAAATTATAAATAAAATATAATGAAATAAAGAAAGTCCGAAAATGTAAATAGAATCAAATAATGAACATAAAAAAATAAAATATAATGAAATAATACAAATTCCCAAAACTATAAACTATAATGAAGTAATAAAAAAACAAAAATAATTAAAATATTAAAAAAATATATAATAAAATAATTAAAATACAAAAAAATCTAAATATACTAAAATAATAAAAATACCCCAAATAAATATTATGAAATAATGAAAAAAATATTAATATAATAATATAAGGCAAATGCAAAAATATAAATAAAATATAATTAAATAATTAAAATACAAAAAATATAAACAATCAAATAATCAAAATACCCCAAAATATAAATAATGTATATATTGAAATAAAAAATATAAATATCATGAAATAATCAACATACAAAAAATATAAATATAATGAAATATTTAAAATACTAAAAATGTAAATAAAATATAATTAAATAATAATAAAAAATAAAAACAAAATATAATAATAACAACAAAATGTTTATATTAATAGATAGCTTGATATTGTACCTGTGCAAATATTTTTTTTTTCTTGTTCGATCCGAGTTTTAACAGCATTTTTGATCCGAGTTTCATCCCAGTTCAGTCAGTGTATCAGTTTTTCCCATCAGTGTTTAATCAGTATTTCCCTTTTTCATCAGTATTATTCTTTTTCATCAGTATTATTCTTTTTCATCAGTATTTCTCTGTTTCATCAGTATTTCTCCTTTTCATCAGTATTTCTCTGTTTCATCAGTATTTCTCTTTTTCATAAGTATTTCTGTTTCATCAGTATTTCTCTGTTTCATCAGTATTTCTCCGTTTCATCAGTATTTCTCTGTTTCATCAGTATTTCTGTTTCATCAGTATTTCTCTTTTTCATCAGTATTTTTCCTTTTCATCAGTATTTCTCCTTTTCATCAGTATTTCTCTGTTTCATCAGTATTTCTCTTTTTCATCACTATTACTCTGTTTCATCAGTATTTCTCCTTTTCATCAGTATTTCTCCTTTTCATCAGTATTTTTCTTTTTCATTAGTATTTCTCTGTTTCATCAGTATTTCTCTGTTTCATCAGTATTTTTCTTTTTCATCAGTATTTTTCTTTTTCATCAGTATTTCTCTGTTTCATCAGTATTTCTCTATTTCATCAGTATTTCTCTTTTTCATCAATATTTCCCCTTTTCATCAGTATTTCCCTTTTTCATCAGTATTTCCCTTTTTTATCAGTATTTCCCTTTTTCATCAGTATCTCTCTTTTTCATCAGTATCTCTTTTTCATCAGTATTTCTCTGTTTCATCAATATTTCCCTGTTTCATCAATATTTCCCTTTTTCATCAGTATCTCTCTTTTTCATCAGTATTTCTCATCAATTTTGCAACCTATCTATCAGTCCGTGATAAATGGCAGCACACGGATCTCTTTGGAGCGCTGTCCAATTTTTTTCATGGATCCATAGACTCGCAGTGGTGAGATTGGTCCGAGGCTCAAATCAATGTTGGACATGTCTCCGTGATTTTGTAAGGACCACAATGACAGATAGTTCCATCCATGAAAAACAAATGAGGAAAACTGACATATGAATGAGCCCTGATTTGTAGAGAAATACTGACAACTACATTAATATATAAGAGACATTTAACAAAACTTCAGCCACAATTAATCCGAGACAAAACTTTTTCCCCCTCGGGTGCACACACAGGCAGGTATCACAGCTGTAAATCTTCTTACAGATTTTACTACAAATTGATGAGAAATCCATAGATAAATCGGCAGACAAATCGGACGCAGATTTCACTCTCCTACATTTAAGGCTCAATCAGACGTCCATTTTTCACAAGTTTTATCCGTGATTCTCACAGAACTCGTGCCCATGATAGTCTATGAGACTGTTCACATATTCAGTATATTTGTCGGACCGGGTGGTCTGCGCAATATTGCAGAGACTTGTCTGATATGCCATCCATGTGCTGTCCATCTTTCATAGACTGATAAAACAATCTGGGAAAACTTATTTTCTTTTTTTTTAACTGATAAAATCTGGCTCAAAAATATTGATGAAATTCAGTCCGTTTTTCTCAAGAGAATTTGACATCTGAATGAAGCCTACAGCAAAGTTTACGTGTTGCGTATTTAGGGCTACTTTTCAGCCTGGATTTTTGTGCACATGCAGTGTAGATTTATAAATCCACAGCATATCACTTCTTTGTGCAAATTCATTGTGGATTTCACCTTTTACAAGTTTCGTAACGATCAGTTGGTATTCGGATGGGTTCTACTCAAGTACTCAAGTATAATGGAAGTCACGGGGAAACTCGAGCACTTTTCCAGACAATCTTTTGTAAAAATGTTCGAGTCCTCCATTGACTTCCATTACACTTGGTGCTCGAGTTGTGCCCATCTGAGCATCTGACTGCTGGTTATGAGTACCGAGCACCTGAGCATGGTAGTGCTCGTTCATCACTACTCGTTATGAGTACAAAGCACCCAAGCATGGTAGTGCTCGCTCATCACTTATCATTACGAGTACCGAGTACCAGAGCATGGTAGTGCTCAGTCATCACTATTCCCTACAACAACTGAGCACCCGAACATGGTAGTGTTCGGTCATCACTATCCGTTACGAGTACCAAGCACCCGAGCATGGTAGTGTTCGCACATCACTACACATTACGGGTACTGAGCACCTGAGCATGGTAATGTTCACTCATCACTACTCGTTACGAGTACCGAGCACCCGAGCATGGTAGTGCTCGCTCATCAGTAATCGTTATGAGTACCAAGCACCCGAGCTTTGGAGTGCTCAGTCATCACTACTCCGTACGACAACTGAGCACCCGAGCATGGTAGTGTTCGCTCATCACTATTCATTACGACTAGTGAGCACCTGAGCATGGTAGTGCTCGCTCATCACTACTCGTTACGAGTACCGAGCACCCAAGAATGTTAGTGCTCGCTCATGATTAATCGTTACGAGTGCCAATCACCCGAGCATGGTAGTGCTCACTCATCACTACTCGCTACGACTACTGAGCACCCGAGCATGGTGGTGTTCACACATCACTACTCTTTACGACTACTAAGCACCGGAGCATGGTACTGCTCGCTCATCACTACTCGTTAAGAGTACTGAGTACCCAAGCATGGTAGTGCTCACTCATCACTAATCGTTACAAGTACCGAGCAACTGAGCATGGTAGTGCTCAGTCATCACTACTCGTTACAACTACTGAGCACCCGAGCATTGTAGTGTTCGCTCATCACTACTTGTTACGAGTACAGAGCACTCCAGCATGGCAGTGCTCACTTATCACTACTCAACTACCCCAAATTGCGGGTGTTACTGGCTCAGTGTGCAGCTCCATGTGCTTCTGCGCATAATGGACGACTGTAGAAGCTGCTTGGTAATTATGTGCACAAGTCTGGTCTGTAAATGGGACCAAAGAAGTCCTTGCTGCCATGTTTTTCTTCACAGACCGTTGGTCCATGTGGATGACTCGCCCACCCCAGGGCTATGGGACACCCGGTGCCGGGCCGGACTAGTCCGGTGGTAGTCAGTGGTGGCTGGGCCCGGCTCCGTGGCCCTGGTGGGTGTCAGTAGAATATGTGGCTTGATGAATAAAGTTTGTGTTCGTGACGCCACCTGTGGTCTGCGGCTATTAAGCTGCCGCTGCTGTGTGAGGCCTCCGGGGTGATGATATAGCAGCAATGGTGGTACTGCTCCCGACAGGTGGAGCGGAGCCCCGGGGACACTGTTAGTGCTCGTGAAAGTCTATGGGGTTGTGTGGCTAACACGGTGCAGGGCCGACAGGCAATGAAAGAACCAGGCACAAACAACAGTCTCTTTACCTTTTCCTCTTTTACTTTGGGAACAGTCCAGTCCTGGGAGACCGTTACAGGTGGTGATGGGGATCCGGTCGGCCTGGAAGTACTTGGGGTGATCTTTCTGGCCAGCTGAGTATGAGGCCTACTCCTGTGCTTTTCTTTGTTATGATAGGACCCTGCTTCTCTGAATCCAGCAATGGCCCTCTTTGCTGCTGGGACCGATGGTACGTCCCTTTCCCTCTGTAGCAGGCTGCGCAGGCCCTCCCTGGGCCAAGCTACTCTAGCTCTAGGCCCCAGATCCACAGGACAGCTAACTCTGCGTCTGCTCACTACCACTTCTCTCTACAGACTCAACACTACTTCCTCCCTCAGGTCAGACTTAAGGAATGCTCCCTGGAATCCCAGGTTCAGAGCTCCCCCTGCTGGCCGAAGGGAGAACTGCGTTGGATGTTAAACTTGCTGGCCAATGGACCTCCCCATTACCTCCAGGCTCAGCATTAACCCTTTGGGAGGGCAATGCTGTTGTGGCGACCAGGTCCTGGGGCGCCACACTCCCCCTTAGTTAAATTCAGTACTCCCGGACTGTAGAAAACAAAACAAGACATACATGTTACAACCTTAAACAACTATAAGAGTCCAGTGTGGCTCCCTGCCGGGTGTCCATTACACTGCTCCATGGGGGACCCGCCGCGATAAAACCCCCAACGTAGGCTCTGGGCGTGCGTCAGAGCATTGATGACCCCACTCTATGCACGCCGGACGGGTTTTTCTTCAGGGGTGCTGAGCACACTGGTGCTAACTATGTACAGCTAGGTGTTGGCCACCCATAGTCCAGTGGCCCAATTGTCTATTTTCTCAATCAAAAAAGAAAAACATTTTGTACACAACATTACAGACATTTCACATAACTATTTACATTCTAATAAGTACTCTTTCTTTTTACTCTCTATACCTTGGAGGGGGCTGTCCCCGAGTGCTGCGTTGAGACCTGCGTAGCTCTGGTGTTTGTCCCTGACTACTTGGTGTGTCTTCTACCTCAGCACTACAGGTAGGCCTAACCCTGATAGGTAAGCGTGATGATTGCCTATGTGGTCTAAGAGTCGCCAAGGGTATGACAGGTTCACCACTGACAGGGGGTTGATTCTCCTGTTCCACTGCTGGCGTGTCATCTCGTGTTGGAGCGGACGGTTCTTTAGGTGGATATGGAACCTCTTCTGTTTCTGGCTCGACCAACTGCGGGAACGTCAACACTGGTACCACTATGGCATTGTTTATTCGGGTCCAAGTTTTGGTGGAATTTTCCAAGGATTGTTTGGATCATCTCTTCCTCTTTTTCTGGACTTTGAGGACTTTCTTGTACTTCTTCTACTTCTTTTTGGATTCTGCACCGTTCGGGGCATGCTTTCAGGCGGTCTCGAGAAACTGCTTGATAGGTCTTGCCTTCATCTTTGCTTATGAGGCATACCTTAGTATTGTCAAAGTTGGAGGGGATAATGGTGTAGGGTTCATTCTCCCACTGATCATCTAATTTATGCGCCCTCCGCTTTTTCTTGAGGACCTGTTCTCCAGGTGCTAAGGGAGTTGCTGGAGCTGTTTGATTGTAATGCTGCTCTTGTCTCGTTCTTGCTTGAGACAGGCTCCTTTCTACGCATTCCTGGACCTTGCGGTACTGCTGTTGTCGCTCTGTATCCCAATCTTCTATCTCCTGAACCGCTTCAGGTGACACAGTCCCCATCTCAAAGTCTACAGGTAACTTGCCAGGTCTTGCTCGCATCAGGTAAGCAGGGCTGCAGTTGGTCGAATTTACCGGGATATGGATGTACAGGTCTACCAGATCTGGTAACTTCTCTGGCCATTGGTTTCTTTCTTCCAGAGGTAGAGTCTTGAGCATATCAATAACCACATGGTTCATCTTCTCGCACAATCCATTGGTTTGGGGGTGGTACGGTGTGGTTCTGATTTTCTTACAACCGTACATGTTACAGAACTCTTGGAACACTTCTGCCTCGAATACAGGACCTTGATCAGTCAGTACCCTTTCAGGGTAACCGTGAGGTCGACAAAAGTATGCCTGAAATGCTCTAGCTGCTGTTCTGGCTGTCTGGTCCTTCACGGGCACTACTACCAGGAAACGAGAGTAATGGTCCACAATGGTGAGGGCGTACACATAGCCTGACCGGCTTGGTGTTAACTTCACGTGGTCCAGGGCCACCAACTCCAGGGGCTGCTTCGTGACAATTGGCTGTAGGGGAGACCTCTGGCTGGCATCATCTTTCCGCCTCAGGTTACACGGACCACAGTCTCGGCACCACTTCTCGACTGTCTTTCTCATGTGCACCCAGTAGAACCGATCACGGAGTAGGGTCTCCAACTTCTTCCACCCGAAGTGTCCTGCGTTATCATGATAAGCTGCTAGGACCATTGGAGCATCCCTCTGTGGGACCACTATCTGCCAGACGAGTTCATTCGTTTGCCAGTTGACATATCTCTTGCAGAGCTTGCCTTGGTATGTGAACAGTCGTCCCCTCTCCTTCCACAGCTGCTGGGCTTCTTCTGGAGCATCTGGGCCAAGATGGGTCTCAGCTTGTGCTAGCTTTTCTTTGACCAATCGCACGGCCGGGTCACCGTTCTGTGTCTCTTCCCAATTATGGTGGAGTAATGGGTTGACCGAGACCTCGTGCTGGCTCGAGCGCTTCACTCCCACAGCATGCTCACACTGGGAAACACCCTGATGATGGAAAGCCGGTAACTCTATCTCTTCGAGTTCATCCAGGTCTTCTCCAGATTCGGGTAAGTGAGGCATTCTGGACAGCGCATCAGCATTGTTATTCTTCTTGCCAGCCCGATACTTGATGGTAAAGTCAAAGTTAGACAGCCGGGCCATCCATCGCTGTTCCAACGCACCTAACTTGGCTGTTGCCAGGTGTGTCAACGGATTGTTGTCCGTGAAGATGGTGAACTTTGCCGATGCCAGATAGTGCTTGAAGCGTTCAGTCACTGCCCAAACAATAGCGAGGAACTCCAGCTTGAAGGAACTGTAGTTTTCTGGGTTCCTTTCTGTGGGCCGAAGCTTCCTACTGGCGTAAGCTATTACCCTCTCTCTGCCTCCCTGCACCTGGGACAGAACTGCTCCCAGTCCCACGTTGCTGGCGTCTGTATACAGTACAAATGGCTGGCTGTAGTCAGGGTATGCCAGAATTTCTTCTCCCGTGAGAGCCCCTTTCAGCCGGACAAGGGATGTTTCTATTTGGCTGCTCCATTCAAATGGAGGGCTCTGCTTCTTAGCCTGCTTTGGCTGGCCCGCCAGGAGATCTTGAAGGGGCGCTGCTATCTTTGTGAAACCATCAATGAACCTTCGGTAGTAGCCCACCAGCCTAAGGAACTGCCGCACCTCCTTTACCGTGGTGGGTCTTGGCCAGTCCTTGATTACGGTGACTTTCTCCGGATCAGGTGCCACACCTTCTGCGCTGACCACATGACCCAGGTACTGTACCTTTGGCTTCAAGAGGTGACATTTGGACGGCTTTATCTTCAGGCCATATTTCGACAAGGACTCAAACACTTCTGCTAAGTGCCTCAGGTGGTCTTCATAAGTCTTGGAGTAGACTATGACGTCATTCAGGTACAACAGCACGGTTTCAAAGTTGTGGTGGCCCAAGCAGCACTCCATCAACCTTTGGAATGTCCCTGGGGCGTTGCAGAGCCCGAATGGCATACAGTTGAACTCGCAGAGGCCCATTGGTGTCGTGAATGCAGTCTTCTCCTTGTCCACCTCTGCCAAGGGAACCTGCCAATACCCACTGGTGAGATCCAAGGTGGAGAAATAGTTAGCTGACTTTAAGGCTGTTAGTGACTCCTCTATTCTGGGTAGTGGATAAGCATCTTTATGTGTAATGCGGTTAATTTGCCTGTAATCTACGCACATTCTCATTGTACCATCTTTTTTCTTTACGAGCACTAGTGGAGCTGCCCAGGGGCTACAACTATCTCTGATAACCCCAGCCTCCTTCATTTCCCGTAACATCTCTTTGGCACGCTGATACTGTGCGGGGGGTACAGGGCGGTATCTCTCTTTAATGGGATGATGATCACCCGTGGGGATTTGATGTTTAACCCCTTTCACCTGCCCAAAATCTAGGGGGTGTTTGCTGAAGACCCGCTCGTACTTCTGTACCACCCGGTAAACCCCATGCTTTTGGTGTGAGGGGGTGGAGTCGGTGCCCACATGTAATTTTTGGCACCAGTCTTCCAGCTGCCCCTTGGAGCCATTGTCTTCCGCCTGGTCGGACGGGATCAAGGGTTCCACTGCTTTGATGGTATTGTTGCTGACAGTGTACAGTTTTGCTACAGTGGCGTACCGGGGCAATTTGGCTTCCTCCTCCCCACAATTCAGGACACGGACGGGCACTCTCCCCTTGCGAACGTCTGCTACCCCTCTGGCTATCAGGACTCCAGGCCTACTGTCTGAATACACCGGTTCTACCAAGGCATGGTAATCCTGACCCTTGAGGCCTATTGCTGCCCGACACCATATCAACATTTCACTTCTTGGGGGTATTGCAATGGGGAGGGGGTCACTTACCCTCACACTGCCAATTTCTCCTCCAGCCAGCTCTACCTGCTGCCTCCTCATCAGGGCTCTGATCTCCCTCTGTAGGGCACGCTGCTGCCCGGAGCTGGGCAGCGGCTGGGGGTTGAGCCGGGCTTCCTTACACATGGGGGTTGGCTCCTGGCCCCAGGCTCGGCCCATTTAAAGGACCGTGTCATGCAATGTGGCCCGCCTGGCTGCAGCGGCGGCAGATCGGTTGTCCCGTTGAATCATACCGGTCTGTATCTTTTCCTCGGGTCGGCGGAATCCTCCTCTGTCGCATCCATGGGACGTCATCTGGGCTGGAGGCCAACTCGATTCTTGCAGGCGATGGGGTCACTTGTAGAGACTGCACGGTCTTGACAAGGGCAGCTACAGTCTTGGTCAACTCCTGGACCTGCTGTCTGAGCTCTGCAGTGGGATCCTTATCCAGGGACTGCGCCTCAGCCCCTGCAGCGGCTCGTGTTGCAGGCACCACCCCGGGGTACGTGATAGTAAGAGGCCGGAGGGGTACTGGGTCATTCGGTGTAGATTCTCTCAATACCCGGATGGCCTGGTCCTTAAACTTTGCAAAGTCTAGAGCAGGGTTCTGCAGGACCATGATACGCAGCTGGGTCCTGTGGGCATCTGACAGGAGCCCCTCTATGAACTGCTCAGTTAGGAGTTTGTCTTCTTCACGTACACTCTCTGGGTCCACCTGTTTAACTGCTTTCAGGGCCTCCTGCAAGTTTAAGGCATAGTTCCGTATGCTGTCTGTGGCCCGTTGTTTGCACCCAAAGAATCTCATCTTTATTTCTGCTGCGGTGCGGGTGTCAAAAGTACTCTTTAGCTTGGCCAGTATCTGGGTTGCTGTCCCTTTATCTGTATCAGGCCAGGACTTCACTTCACGCTGGGCCGCGCCGGCTAGCTGCCCCATCAATATGCCCACCTTCTGGCTCTCAGTCAGCGGATACACCCGGAACAAGCTGTGCAGACTTTCTCTGAAGTCGCTCAAGGTATGGGACTCCCCGGAGTACTGCGGCAGCCATTCCGCTCCCGGGATGTACGGCATTGCGATCGATATTACCGGCGCTACAGCGGGGGCTGCGGCGACGGCGACTGGGATTGCTTCGCCTAGTGCCGCGGCGTCTCGGGCTATGGCAGCCACCTGCCCTCCCTCCGAGTCGGACATCTTCCTCCCCCTTAGTGAACCTTACCAGGCTCCGTTCACTTTTCAAATTCCCTTCTGGGTCGCGCGGGGTTAACAGCGCTCTGCTCTGATGGCACGCTCCCTTCGCGCTCTTTGTCAGGCACGCCCCCCTTCTTCCTGCGCTCGGCGAGGCTAATGGCGGCGGCAGTTTGCAAACAGTAACACAGTCTTTTAAGCACAGTTTCTGCAGGCGCACAGTACCCGGTGGGACCGGGCACGAAATCCTGTTCGTGACGCCAAAGTTGACTCGCCCACCCAGGGCTATGGGACACCCGGTGCCGGGCCGGACTAGTCCGGTGGTAGTCAGTGGTGGCTGGGCCCGGCTCCGTGGCCCTGGTGGGTGTCAGTAGAATATGTGGCTTGATGAATAAAGTTTGTGTTCGTGACGCCACCTGTGGTCTGCGGCTATTAAGCCGCCGCTGCTGTGTGAGGCCTCCGGGGTGATGATATAGCAGCAATGGTGGTACTGCTCCCCACAGGTGGAGCGGA
Source organism: Anomaloglossus baeobatrachus (assembly GCF_048569485.1). Lineage (NCBI taxonomy): Eukaryota > Metazoa > Chordata > Amphibia > Anura > Aromobatidae > Anomaloglossus > Anomaloglossus baeobatrachus. The sequence goes on from NC_134357.1 coordinate 495,299,507, forward strand.
GCCCCGGGGACACTGTTAGTGCTCGTGAAAGTCTATGGGGTTGTGTGGCTAACACGGTGCAGGGCCGACAGGCAATGAAAGAACCAGGCACAAACAACAGTCTCTTTACCTTTTCCTCTTTTACTTTGGGAACAGTCCAGTCCTGGGAGACCGTTACAGGTGGTGATGGGGATCCGGTCGGCCTGGAAGTACTTGGGGTGATCTTTCTGGCCAGCTGAGTATGAGGCCTACTCCTGTGCTTTTCTTTGTTATGATAGGACCCTGCTTCTCTGAATCCAGCAATGGCCCTCTTTGCTGCTGGGACTGATGGTATGTCCCTTTCCCTCTGTAGCAGGCTGCGCAGGCCCTCTCTCTGGTGCTTCTCTGCTGGAGTCCACACCGGGCCCTGATGCTGCAGCTGTACCTTCGGGATGTTTATGGGCCAGGTGCTTGCAGCTCTCCTGCCCTTCGGATTCGGCTACCAGGGAGTATTTTAAGCCCTGGTGGCCACAGACTCCGATGTCTGAGTCTCTCCGCTGCCTCTCTGCTACTCCTGCTTCCCTGGGCCAAGCTACTCTAGCTCTAGGCCCCAGATCCTCAGGACAGCACACTCTGCGTCTGCTCACTATCACTTCTCTCTACAGACTCAACACTACTTCCTCCCTCAGGTCAGACTTAAGGAATGCTCCCTGGAATCCCAGGTTCAGAGCTCCCCCTGCTGGCCGGAGGGAGAACTGCGTTGGATGTTAAACTTGCTGGCCAATGGACCTCCCCATTACCTCCAGGCTCAGAATTAACCCTTTGGGAGGGCAATGCTGTTGTGGCGACCAGGTCCTGGGGCGCCACATGGACAGTTGGCAATAATGGATGAATGTGCCACATAAGGACAGAACGAGACAGCACACAAGCCCTTCCTTAAACTTCTGAACAGATATATCCAGTGGATTCGAGCTGAACCATATTGGTAATCACTTAGCTTTTCTGGAAACAAAAATGCCGGCATTCCTTCTCCATTTTATGGATATGTTCACAGAGGGGTTTTTAATGCATTTTTTTTTGGGGGGGGGGTTTGAATAAAATAACACATCATATGTAATTAAATTATATAACTAAAGCACCAAAACAGCGTCATAAATGTGTTCTTCTAAAATCTTTTTGAAGCTTTTTTTAAAATGTGGATTTTTCAGCCAGAAAACTCAGTGTGAACATAGCCCATATATCTTCTCTTGAAAACCAGCCGTAACCGAAAACTGAAATCTACCTGTCAAGGTGTGTTCTGCGTACAGGTGCCTCTAGGGCGATATGTGGTCTGGCCGAACTTCTAGTTGGGCGACTGCTTGATCACATTAACTTTTCAAATAGCACTTTGCTTCCATTCCTGTGAATAGGGATTAAATTACACCATTCACTCAAAAAAAAAAAAAAAAAGAAGCACTTAGTCCGGCATTAGTATTTAACAGTTTAACAAGTGTCTGGGCCTCGATGACTTAATTACGGGCAAGTGACAATTGGAACCTCCTATGGAGAACGAATGTAAGTTTCCGATTTTGGCTGACAATATATTATTACCTGTGTGGCTGGATTCCAGCACAAGTCAAGCCGCAGCTCCCTATTCAATATGGCCGATCCCTGCACAGCCCGAGCTGCAAAGGGGAAGGGGTGAGTCAGGAGGGTAAGGACTGTATAATTAGTAATGGTATTAGGACGGAAGCTTTATTTTTTCAAGTGATTAGTTTGTTCTATTTTTTGTTTGTTTTATTTGGTTTTTGACCAAGAAACTTGATTTAATTAGAGAATATTGGGTATTTAATTAATTTTTTTCTTTTAACAATGAACAACATTTCAAGGCCGTGTTCCCACATAGTGTAAATGCAGTGTTTTATCCTCTTCTCATTTTTGTGCAGAAAATCTGCTGCTTTTAAAGGGAACCAGTCAAGTCCGATAACCCTCTTAAGGGTACGCTCACACGAGCGTATAACTCGCATGAGTATCGGACCGCATCACCCGGCGCGCCTAGCTTCTCTGCTGACAGGAGCGGCTCAGCTGCATGTATTTCTATGCGGCTGACATGCTCCTGTCCGGAGAGTGTGCGGCCGCACCGAGTGATGCGGTCCGATACTCATGCGAGTTATACGCTCGTGTGAGCGTACCCTAACCTGCAGATACAGGGTTAATAGTATTATGAAGGTGTCTGGCCGCCGTACTGAAAGTGCAGCACCTGGGAGAAAATGAACTTTATTTCTCTCAGCAGCTGCTAGCTTTGGCTGGAAACACATCTATGCGAGTAAAATCGGTCTGACTTGGCTGAAAAAAACTCGGCTGATTTTAGTTCACGTTAGGTCCAAGTGCAACGCAAGTGCGATGCTTTTTCTGAATAAATTATTGATTTTGCTCGCGTGTGCGACGTGTGTGTGTTGCGTTTGCGATACTAGTTTCCTGCAACATCTTAACTAGATAAAAGTGATTACACATGTGTCAGTTAATTTACCTTTGGGAATGTGATGTCACATTCATCTGTTGAATATTTAATGAGCATAGTTCCTGCCACACTCGCAAATGTGAACGCTGGTGCGCGTGTGTGATCCTTCTTTTAATCCGCTTCCATAGGGAATCATTGAGAAAAATGGTTCGATTAACTCGCAAAAAAGCAGCATGCTGCAATTTTTTTTTCTCAGTCCGATTTGGATTAAGAAAAAAATCGCAGATGAGAGCTGAATCATTGAATAACGTGTCCGATTCCAATGCGAGATTTTCTCGCATTGCTCTACTGCGAGAAACTCGCAAGTGAGAAGCAGCCCTTTCAGTCATAAAGGTGCTCTGTTGCAGCTTCAGTCACCTATGTCTAGCAGTTGTATCCGCGCTCCAACACTGCAGTGCATCAGTAAAGCGCTAGCTGTCATCAGTGTTGTCTCGTGTTTACAGCCACGCCTCACAGTGCTGTGTTGATGGTAACTGAAATCCCGGTACTTATAGCCTCAGCTGCTATCAGTGAGGTTATTAATGGTCATCTGAGGAAGGTTCTGCCACTGAATGCACTTGGGCAAATCATCAAGATCCTCTGCTGGCAGCTTCCTGTGTAATTGCTGATAATGACTTCCCAGATTCGCTCTATATCTTCAATGCTGGAGAGTAGAAGGGGTTAACGCTGCACTGTTGCCAAAGGATGATATAAAAAAATGTTGATTTAATGAAAGATATTTTATTCCATAGGTCTATGCATTTTGAGGTGAGGACCTCTTTTTCAGGACCACAAAAATCAGAAAAATCATTTTTGTTGATTTCTCTGATTTTTGTGGTCCTGAAGAAGAGGTCCTCGACAGCGCAGCGTTAACCCCTTCTACGCTCCAGCATTGAAGATATATAAACGTGGGGCTGCGGCAGCCGCCTATTATCTGTGTACTTTTTGTGTTGGTTGTGACCTTCACAACCACACTAAGTGAGTGTACAGTAACATACTTTTATTTTAATATCAGGTAAGACACTATTTTGCGCTCTCTTTCTCTTAGGGGTACTTTACATGCTGCAACATCGCTGCCGATATATTGTCGGGGTCATGTCGTTAGTGACGCACATCCGGCGCTGGTAGAGACATTGCAGCGTGTAACACAAATGAGTGACAATCAACGAGCGCATAAACGTGCAAAATCGTTGCTCGATGACACGTAGTTCATTTCCATAAATATCGGTGCTGCTGCAAGTACGATGTTGTTTGGCATTTCTGCGGCAGCACACAACGCTATGTGTGACACCGCTGGAACGACAAACATCTCCTTACCTCCGTCCAACGGAAAAAGAGGAACGCAGGAGGTGGGCGGCATGTTCTGGCCGCTCATCTCCTCCCCTCCTTTTCTATTGGGCGGCGGTTCAGTGACGCTGCTGTGACGTCACTGTGACGCTGAACGAACTGCCCCCTTAGAAAGGAGGCGGTTCGCCGGTCACAGCAACGTCGCAGAGCAGGTATGTGCGTGTAACGCTGCCGTAGCGATAATGTTCGCTACGGCAGCGATCACCACATATCGGCCGTGCGACGGGGGTGGGTGCTATCGCGCTCAACATCGCTAGCAATTGTTGCAGCGTGTAAAGCCCGCCTTAGTTTTACTCAGATTTGCTCTATGGGAGACAAGTCTGGAGATGCTGTAGGTCATAGGGGCACGTTTAGGTCACGCAGGTTGCTCAGAGTAGCACAAGCAACATGGTGTCTGGTGTTGTCATATTGAAAACGGTGCTTGGGACACTTTGGAAAAATGACCATATCACTGACTACATGACCAAATCAATCCAACATGACATTCCCTCGTGAAGGCCTCTTCATTGCGTTATATGCATGTTCTCCAGACCAATTTCTGGCTATTATTGCTTCCAAGACAAAACTACTGAAACAATTTCTGAAGATGCTAGACGTCCATTCCAGCCTCCATCTCCATCTGGACAATACATGAAGGGGCTATTTCTTCAAGGTGTCCCAGGAGCTGGTTTTCAACGCAATAACATAAGACCATGGGCCCTTGCAGCTACTAGGAGCAGCCTGTGTGGCCTAATCATGCCACCATGACTGCAGCATCTTTGAATTTGTCTCCAGTCGAGCACATCGGGGACATCATTGGTCGGTAATTACACGGGGAGCTGCCAGCAGAGGATCTTGATGATTTGTCCAAGTGCATTCAGCAGCAGAACCTTCTTCTGACAACCATTGATGATCTCACTGATAGCGGCTGAGGCTGTTAGTGTTGGGGATTTCTGCACACAATGAATAAATCAACATGATTTGAACAGTTTGTTTACTTTTTTTTTCATTTCACCATTTGCAGATCAGTAATGTCTCCAATCTGTGATTTCCACAACTCCACGACTTTTTCTTTTTAATTATGTAATTTCAATGTTCAGCTGTGTATTATGTAACCTACTAGCAAAATACCACAGCTTCGCTTATGGAAAATGAAATGTTACATTTTTGGTTACGTTTGCTAAGATGTTCACTTGTCTCAGCTGTTTGAGACAGTTTTGGCTTTTTGGCTGTTGGATTAACTTGCCCTAGAGATGGTTGTTTTTTGGGGGCCTTTAAAAAATCAGTCCTTAGTGTTATGACCCTTAGTAATCACCTCACACTGATCAGAGATCTGATACGTGAATATATATATATATATATATATATATATATATATATATATGTATATGTACCACCCCGGGGCTCGGCCGGCTACTGAGCCGCTCGGATCCGTGCTCGTCGGTGGGTGGCTCGAGCTCCTCTCGGACCCGGGGGTCACGTCGCTCTGAAAGGGGGGGTTTGGCTCTACACGTAGAGACTTCGATGGGGAGGTCTACGGCCGGAGCCGCGGTTGTTTGTAGGGGATTTGAGTTTGTGACGCCACCTGTGGGTTGTGGTGAATGGATGGACACCACTGCTGCCGTTGTCTAGGCTTCCGGGGACGGTGTTGCGCAGCTTGGTGTTGACCCCTCCGTGGGTAGGGGGAATGATGGTCCTGGGGGCCCGAGGGAGGTGCTGAGGTGGGGGGACGGATGCATGCTGGGGTGTCGGTGCAGTGCTGCATGGTGCACGGCCTGAAGGCACTGTTATACTCAATATTACAAACACGCTGGAGTCTCTGGTAAACCAAACAAGATGGTGGACGGTGCCCGCAGTCGGCTGCGCTTTTCCCCTTTTCAGGTTGGTGGTTTCCGCCTTTCTCCTGCACCTCACTTGTGTAGAAATGTTGACTCCTATGCCTGAGCAATGGTAGTCCGCTCCCCAGCCTGGTGTGTGTCGGGAGAGCCCTTTTTGCCCGCAGACGCTGGCCCGTCGGGTCTCTATGCCTGGGCGGTGGCTTTTTACCCTTATGGTTGGGCTGTTGTCTTCAGTCGGGTCTTAGGTGGGAAAGGGCCTAAAGTCCAGTCCTCAGTCAGTTGATTTGACTCAGCCCAGTTGTTTCTGGGCCTCGTACTGGGTCTGAGTACCCCTCCTGGTGCTCCGGTTTCCAATCGGTTCCCCGGTTCGCTACCGGCGGGCCACCACCCGTCTCCGGTCCTTACAGTTCCACCGGCTGTAATCCCAACTCCTGCAGGCGGCCACCACCGTCTGCCACCTTGCCAGAGGTGACTGGGCTCCAACCCAGACACCTGTTGTAGACTATGGCAGACCTGGACACAGGTCTGCCCTTGAACTTCACTCCACTCCACTGTCAAAGCTCAACTCGACTGCTGTTTTTCCCACCTCCGGGCCTGTGAACTCCTCGGTGGGTGGAGCCAACCGCCTGGCTCCGCCCCCCCTGGTGTGAACATCAAACCCGGAGGGGGGTGACAAGGGTTTTGTAGTTTGGCTACTGTCACCTTATTAAGGGGGGGGAGGTGTTTGTGTAAGGGCCTACCTGTGACTACCTGGATAGTCCACGGCGTCACATATATAATGTGCCGCCCCCGCATCAGCAGCCGGGCTGCTCGGATCCGGATCCGCGGTGGTTTGAGGGTCTCCAGATCCGGGGTGGGGCGTGCGGTTCCTCAAATGAAGGAGGTTATTTACAGGGGATGTGTTTGAGTTTGTGACGCCACCCGAGGTTTGGGGTAATTTGGGAATACCACCGCTGCAGTTGGGAGTACCCGAGGGCGATGAAATGGGGCAGCCAGGTGTTAGGACCCTCCACGGGCAGGGGGAATGCCCCGGGACTCGGTGATGGCGTTGGGGGGTGCCGTGAGGAGCACAGGGGCCACTTTCGTACTCACTCAGTCCATAAAGCTGACACCGACAACTGGATAAACCAAAGATCTGGACACCGCTGCCGCTGAGGGGAGCTAGTTCGGGTCCCGTCCCCGATGGTGTTGCCTGGTGATCCATGACCTGCCTCCTGGCACTAAGTTACTTCTCTGTTGGTCCCGGTAGTGTGGAACTAGCCGGGTTCCTCTCCCAGTATGGCTAACTGTGGGAGCCTGCTCTCAGGGTTCACGCTTGGGATTTTATGGGCTGTATTTGTGGAAAGTCCTATCCCCCTCGTTGCGCTAGTACCCCGATTTTGGAGCGGGAGTGGGTGCAGAACAGATTTTGAAGTCTCCGATCTCGACGGGTCAATTGTCAGGTTGTCTGGAGCTACCGCCTGTCCTCCTTGACAGTTCTGTGCCCCTTGCCTCGATCCCCTGTGACCGGGGGTCCAGCTTCTACTAGGTCCAGACTACCGTCTGTCACCTAGTTACTTCCAAGGAGCCAGGCTCCTGACCTCCTCTCTCCTTCACCTCTTGACTTCAACCTCATGCTTCTGTCGCGGGCGGAGGAGGGGACGCTGCGCTCACCCACTGCTCGGGTCCGGCTGCTCTGCTGCTGCTGCTCGGTGGTGGCTCGAGCGGTGGGCCGGATCCCGGGGACTCAAGCGGCGCTCCTCACCCGTGAGTGAAAAAGGGGAATTGATTGTGGGGATTTGATATTGTCCATGACGCCAACCACGGTTGTGGTGAGATTGGTAACACCACCGCTGCTCTGGACGGGGATTACGGGAGCGATGACAGGGAGCAGCCTGGATGTTAGTTCTCCCCTCCGTGGGTAGGGGGTTTGGTTGTCCCGGGGCCCGATAAGGGGGTAGGGATGGATGACAGGCGGGTTACAGGGCCTGGTGAGGTGCAGGGTCGCGGGGGCAGCGCTGTGCCGCACGGTACGGTGGTACTCACTCAGCCAATGATGAACACAGAGTCTCCGGTAAAACAAACGGCTGGATGGACGGGTCCCACAGACGGCTGCGGTGTTTATCCTCCCGGCAGGTTGGTGGTGACTGCCTTTCCCTGCACCTGTGTAGTGAGTACAGTTCCAATGGGTTCCCACCGGTAACCCGCTCCCCAGCTTGGATATGGGCTGAAGGAGCCCCTTTTGCCCGCAGGCTCTGGCCCTGGGAACTTTAGCCTTGGCGGTGACTGTGTTTCCCTCTAACGGTTGCCTTCTATCGGGACTTGGCTGCTGGGAAACCCAGGAGGTTCCCTTCGCTAACGGATTTGACAAATTGCACGGCGACTCCTAGCCTTGTCGGGGTCCGTAAGCTCCTGCTGGATGGTGCTGGCTTCTCTTTGCGTACCGGTCCGCTACCGCCGGGCCACCGCCCATCCACGGTCCTTACGGGTAGCTCCAATAGGCCTCTCCTGCAGACGGTCACCACCGTCTGCCAACCTTGCTGTTCTGTCCGGGTCACACACCCGGACCGCTTTCTGTCTGCTCCACTACCACTTCACTCCTTCCACTTCAAACTCTAAAACTCTTCTCCTTCCTTTTCCCGCCTCCAGGACTGTGAACTCCTCGGTGGGCAGGACCAACCGCCTGGCCCACCCCCTGGTGTGAACATCAGCCCCTGGAGGGAGGCAACAAGGGTTTTTGTCTGACTGTGGTGTGCCTGACCGGGAGTGTGGGGTGTGTTGGTGTAGTTCCTGTGACGTCCTGGCTTGTCCAGGGCGCCACACTTCAACTCCCTAACTCCAACTCACTGACACTCCTGACCTCCCCTTAACCAACCCCTCAAGTGGGAAACCCTATTCCACTCAGGCCGTCCACTGGTGTGTATAGTGGGTGTGGTGCAGAGTGTACCTTGTACTTTGACTGCTGTTGGCAACACCACTAGTTGGCGACCTCTAACCAAGGAGGAGGTGGATATTGCACAGAAGGGCAGATTGCACAGTACCCTGTGACGACCTGATAGGCCAGGGTGTCACATATATAAAGCACAAATGTCTGTCCTGAAGGACCTCACATCTCAGTTATGAAACCTGCCTCACAGTCAGACTGTTCTAGTTGTCCATAGCAACCAATCAGAGCTCAGCTTTCACTTTACCTCAGCAGCTTCAATGTTGAAAGCTGCACACTGATTGCTAGAGGCAACCAGAACGATCTTACTGTGAGGCAATTCTCATAAATTAGGTCCCAGTTATTTGTGCACTGTTTGACAGTCGTTGCTATAGTTATAGACTTTAGAGCGAGTTATCAGGTTGCCCCACCTTAGCGACTATTTGGAAGCCATCACTTTAACTCTTTAAGACCCTTTGGGCAAATAATGTGGTTTTGCAGTCAACACGTAGACACCCTTTTTACTTTATTTCTATAGAACCTAAATTCAGGGGGCTGAATCTTGTGTAGGGGTGGGGGGATTTTGAGTTTTAATGCCTGTGTGGCGCCCCTGACCTGGTCAGGCACCACTGAGTACTGCACCCATGCTGGGGACAGTACAAAACAGGTAATCCAGAAGGCTGACCGAGGTGTGACTACACAGGCGCATAGTGATCAGGTCTCACACATGTACCTTTGGGAGGACCCCTGGGGATCCCAGGAGGGGGCGAGGCCTCCATCTCCACTCAAGGGGTGTGGTAGAGAGCCTGGTTGCTAGGTGGCGTAGGCAGGCACAAAGGGAAAAGAGGAAGGAGGAGGAGAAGGTAGTCTGAAGCAGAGTGTGGAGGAGTGAGGAGCATGGAAGTGGAGCTCAGACAGGAGCAGCAGTGCAGGTCCCACGAGTGAGCCGGTTTAGTGTGCAGCTCAGGGAAAGCAGACGTGAAGAGCAGACCCTGGAGCTGTTGCAGTCTAACAGTGTCCGCGCAGTGACTACTGACGGGGGAGAACGGTCACCTAGTGGTGCCGTCCGAAATCCACACAAGGCTACAGAGAGAGCAACGGAGTGGAGAGTAAGAGGACTGCTAGGGAGGTACCAGGCCCGCAGGGGTAACAGGTCCCAGTGCAGGGATAGATTCACCTTTCCCTTGCCAAACCTGCTTGAGGGGGCACTTTACACCCCCAAGACAACACCACAGAGTCCGCAGCCACGTAGCAAAGCGAGGGCCCATAGTTCACAGGAGGCAAGCAGCCGGAGTGACCTGGTCCAGGCTACAAGCAAACGGGCCGAAACGAGGGGAGCAGCAACTTCCCTGGGTGACCCCCATAGGGACTGCAAGTCGGGGTTACCACAAACAACAGAGGGCTAAGGAAGGCGAGTCAGTAGCCACCCTCACAAGTCAGCCTGAAGGACGCCTGGTTCCAGCCTGGTTCATCCCAGCTACGCCCGGGTTACTCACCCTGCCATCTTCAGTGAGTAAAACCCCTGAAAGACATTCTGCTTGTGTTGAGTTATTCTGCGCCTTGTGGTTCCACACACTTACACAGGGCCCTGGGGCTTGCCTCACTCTCAGGAGGCTATTACAACTGACTGCACCCACCATCAGCCCCAGGCAGCCCTTAATCTGCAGTGGCGGTCCCCACTGACCGCAATTCTGAGAGTGGCGTCACGACAATCCTAAAAGAAGGTTTCCTACCTGTGACCAGACTGTTCCATCCACGTGGAGTCCCTGAAGGTAATGCACCGACACAACACTGGAGGGGCTTCACACCTGCACAGTATTTTTAGTCTGGGTTTAAAGACAGACCGTGTCACTTCACTCAAATCAGGAGAATTATGTGATTTTGTATTCAACAGGCTCCACACACAGATATTTTCTACTTATATATTGTGCAGACCATTTAGATCAGGGGCGCCCAATGCCCCTTTCTCTAGCCTATGGGCAGATTCCTGAGGACCGCAGTGCTCGAGACGAGGATCGCGGTGCGCAAGCCAGCGGCTGTCAAAACGCAGGCCCTTTAAATGCTCCAGGCACTGCAAGGACATGCATGCAGCATACACTAATACATGCTGCATAGGCGTACAATGAAGGATTATGTCCTCATGCTGGCCAGTGCCAGCACCAGGACATACTTTGTGGGCAGAGTCAGCATGCTCTACACTCTAGTCCCACCACACCGACAAATACGATGGCAGCTGCAGCCCCAAGCCTCTCTTTTGATGTATAATGTACGTATGTCCCACAGTCTCTTGTTATGTAGATGCCCCACAGTCTCCTGCAATGCATTTGCCTCAGTGTCTCCTGTGATTTACAGTACAGACCAAAAGTGTGGACACACCTTCTCATTCAAAGAGTTTTCTTTATTTTCATGACTCTGAAAATTGTAGATTCACATTGAAGGCATCAAAACTATGAATTAAAACATGTGGAATGAAATACTTAAAAAAAAGTGTGAAACACCTGAAAATATGTCTTATATTCTAGGTTCTTCAAAGTAACCACCTTTTGCTTTGATTACCGTTTTGCACACTCTTGGCATTCTCTTGATGAGCTTCAAGAGGTAGTCACCGGAAATGGTCTTCCAACAGTCTTGAAGGAGTTCCCAGAGATGCTTAGCATTTGTTGGCCCTTTTGCCTTCACTCTGCGGTCCAGCTCACCCCAAACCATCTCGATTGGGTTCAGGTCTGGTGACTGTGGAGGCCAAGTCATCTGGCGTAGCACCCCATCACTCTCCTTAGTCAAATAGCCCTTACACAGCCTGGAGGTGTGTTTGGGGGTCCAAACTTTTGGTCTGTACTGTATATATATTTATAATTATACATATTTACTGCTCAAAAAAATAAAGGGAAAAGTATGAAACAACTGAAAATATGTCTTATATTCTAGGTTCTTCAAAGTAGCCACCTTTTGCTTTGATTACTGCTTTGCACACTCTTGGCATTCTCTTGATGAGCTTGAAGAGGTAGTCACCGGAAATGGTTTTGACTTCACAGGTGTGCCCTGTCAGGTTTAATAAGTGGGATTTCTTGCCTTATAAATGGGGTTGGGACCATCAGTTGTATTGTGCAGAAGCCTGGTGGATACACAGGTGATAGTGCTACTGAATAGACTGTTAGAATTTGTATTATAGCAAGAAAAAAGCGGCTAAGTAAAGAAAAACGAGTGGCCATCATTACTTTAAGAAATGAAGGTCAGTCAGTCTGAACAATTGGGAAAACTTTGAAAGTGTCCCCAAGTGCAGTGGCAAAAAACATCAAACGCTACAAAGAAGCTGGCTCACATGAGGACCGCCGCAGGAAAGGAAGACCAAGAGTCACCTCTGCTGCAGAGGATAAGTTTATCCGAGTCACCAACCTCAGAAATCGCAGGTTAACAGCAGCTCAGATTAGAGACCAGATCAATGCCACACAGCGTTCTAGCAGCAGACACATCTCTAAAACCACTATTAAGAGGAGACTTTGTGCAGCAGGCCTTCATGGTAAAATAGCTGCTAGGAAACCACTGCTAAGGACAGGCAACAAGCAGAAGAGACTTGTTTGGGCTAAAGAACACAAGGAATGGATATTAGACCAGTGGAAATCTGTGTTTTGGTCTGATGAGTCCAAATTTGAGATCTTTGGATCCAACCACCGTGTCTTTGTGCGACGCAGAAAAGGTAAATGGATGGACTCTACATGCCTGGTTCCCACCGAGAAGCATGGAGGAGGAGGTGCGATAGTGTGGGGGTGCTTTGCTGGTGACACTGTTGGGGATTTATTCAAAATTGAAGGCATACTGAACCAGCATGGCTACCACAGCATCTTGCAACGGCATGCTATTCCATCCGGTTTGCGTTTAATTGGACCATCATTTATTTTTCAACAGGACCATGACCCCAAACACACCTCCAGGCTGTGTAAGGGCTATTTGACTAAGAAGGAGAGTGATGGTGTGCTACGCCAGATGACCTGGCCTCCACAGTCACCAGACCTGAACCCCATCGGGATGGTTTGGGGTGAGCTAGACGACAGAGTGAAGGCAAAAGGGCCAACAAGTGCTAAGCATCTCTGGGAACTCTTTCAAAACTGTTGGAAGACCATTTCCAGTGACTACCTCTTGAAGCTCATCAAGAGAATGCCAAGAGTGTGCAAAGCAATAATCAAAGCAAAAGGTGGCTACTTTGAAGAACCTATAATATAAGACATATTTTCAGTTGTTTCACACTTTTTTGTTAAGTATTTAATTCCACATGTGTTATTTCATAGTTTTTATGCCTTCAATGTGAATCTATAATTCTCAGTCATGAAAACTCTTTGAATGAGAAGGTGTGTCCAAACTTTTGGTCTGTACTGTATATGCCCTTGTGTCTCCTGTGATGTATACACCCTAGCATCTCAGTAGTGTAAATGGCCCAGCCCCTCCTGTGATTTATATGTCCCAGCCCCTCCTGTGATGTATATGCCCCAGTGTCTCCTGTGATGTATATGCCCCAGTGTCTCCTGTGATGTATATGCCCCAGCCCCTCCTGTAATGTATATTCTCCAGTGTCTCCTGTTTTTGTATATGCCCCAGTGTCTCCTGTGAAGTATATGTCCAAGCCCTCCTGTGATGTATACACCCCAGCATCTCAGTAGTGTAAATGACCCAGCCTCTCCTGTGATGTATATGCCCCAGCCCCTCCTGTGATGTATATGCCCCAGTGTCTCCTGTGATGTACATGCCCCAGTGTTTCTTGTGATGTATATGCCCAACCCCTCCTGTGATGTATATACCCCAGTGTCTCCTGTGATGTATATGCCCCAGTGTCTCCTGTGATGTACATGCCCCAGTGTTTCTTGTGATGTATATGCCCAACACTCCTGTGATGTATATACCCCAGTGTCTCCTGTGATGTATATGCCCCAGTGTCTCCTTTGATGTACTGTATATGCCCCAACCCCTCCTGTAATGTATATGCCCCAGCCCCTCCTGTGATGTATATGCCCCAGTGTCTCCTGTGATTTATATGCCCCAGTGTCTCCTGTGATGTATATGTCCAACCCCTCCTGCAATGTATATGGCCAGCATCTCCTATGATCTATATGCCTCAGCCTCTCTGGTAATGTATATGCACCAGCCCCTCCTGTAATGTATATGCCCCAGCATCTCCTGTGATGTATATTCTTCAAGCCTCTCCGGTGATGTATATGCCCCAGCCTCTCCTGTTATGTATATGCCCTAGTATCTCCTGTGTTGTATATACCCCAGCGTCTCAAGTGATGTATATGACCTAGCCCCTTCTGTGATGCATATGGCCCAAGGTCTCTTGTGATGTTTATGCCCCAGCCCCTCCTGTGATGTATAATCCCCAGCGTCTCCTGTTATGTATAAGACAGTGGCAGAGTCCAGTGGTGAAAAAAACCCAAAATGCTGTAGGGGTGCATTAATGTTAAAGAAAGAGCTGGCACCCACATTTTGGTGAAAACTAAATGTCCTCTGATGTGTATTAACCACTAAATGAATTGACCGGTGCTGCAGATTTGACATGAACAATGTGTCAATTTATACTGTGGATATTCACCACTGATTTCAAAGAAAGAGGTCAGTGGTACAGGTGAATGAACCTTTTGTGTACTAGTAAATGCAGCAAAATCTGCAAAATATTTGCGTGGATATTACAACTGTTAATTTGCTGTCGGATTTCCATTGAAGAAATTCTGCAGCAATACATTATGTGAATGTGTCGTGGGCGGGGAGGAGGGTGGCAACGCTGCGCTCTCCCACAGCTCGGGCCCGGCCGCCGCTGCTCTGCGGATGCTGCTGCTCGGTGGCTCGAGCGATGGGCCGGGTCCCGGGGACTCGAGCGGCGCTCCTCGCCCGTGAGTGAAAGGGGTTGATTGTTGGTGGGGGATTTGGTTAATGTCCGTGATGCCACCCACGGTTGTGGTGATTTTTGGTGACACCACCGCTGCTCTGAACAGGGATCCCGGGAGCGGTGACAGGGAGCAGCTGAGTTGGTGATTCTCCCCTCCGTGGGCAGGGGGTTGATTGTCCCGGGGCCCGGTGATGGGGTTGGGGATGGTTGACAGGTGGGTTATGGGGCCTGTTGAGGTGCAAGGACGCAGGGGCAGCGCTGTGCCGCACGGCACGGAGGTACTCACTCAGCCCAAGGATGATGACACAGTTCACGGTAAACAAACGGCTGGTTGGACGGGTCCCTCGGACGGCTGCGGTGTTGATGTTCCCTGCAAGTTAGCGGTGACTGTCTCTTCCCTGCACCTAAATACGGTTGTTGGTAGCGATAGGTTCCCACCGGTAACCCGCTCCCCGGCTTGGATGTGGGCCGGAGGAGCCCCTCTTTGACCGCAGGCGCTGGCCCTGAGGTACTGGTGCCTTGGCGGTGGCGGTGTCCCTCTCTCACGGTTGGACCTTTGCCTTCAATCGGGACATTGCTGTTTAGAGTCCCAGGAGGTCCCCTTCACTGACGGATTTGGCAAATTGTACGGCGACTCCTAGCCTTGCCGGGATCCAAAAGGCCCCTGCCAATGGTGCTGACTTCTCTTCGTGTACCGGTCCGGTACCGCCGGGCCACCACCCATCCACGGTCCTTTCGGCAACTCTAATCAGTCACTCCTGCAGACGGTCACCGCCATCTGACAACCTTGCTGTCTCTGTCCGGGGCACACACCCGGACCCTCTTAGTCAGTTTTTACTTGCTCCTCAACTGCCACTTCACTTCACTCCTTCCACCTTCACTACTCAAACTCAACTTTTCTCAACTACTGGTTTTCCCGCCTCCAGGACTGTGAACTCCTCGGTGGGTGGAGACCAACCGCCTGGCTCCACCCCCTGGTGTGATCATCAGCCCCTGGAGGAGGGCAACAAGGGTTTGTGTTCTGACCTCGGTGTTCCTGCAGGGATGTGGGGTGTGTGGTGGTGTTGTGACCTGTGACCCCTGGCTTGCCCAGGGCATCACATTCCCCCTTAGCAAAACGCAGACCGTCCTCGGGCTGCCCGTCCAACACCGGTTTTATTTTCACCAACTGAAAAAAGATTAAAAAAACGGTAACAGACATACAATACACTTATATTAACTTCATCCCACATCGGGAGGCACTTTTCTTAAACTGTTTCAAACAGTTAACGGTTACGGTTTCCGCTCTCACCCACCCAAGCAACCTGGCCCTGATGCTGCCCCTAAGAAACAGGCAGCACCCCTTGACCCCAGTCCTGCACCAAGTTACCCGAGCGGGATCTGTCCTTTCCAGGGGACCCACGTCCATGGGGAGCCCCTGGAACCCCCAGAGGGTAGCCACCGGTTCCTGTGGTGGCTGGGCCCCAGCCTGCTCCACTGCGGGCCCTCCCTCCAATCTGCCTCTCCGGAGGCGGCAATTGCGGAAACGGTAACGGAACTTATTTACAAGCCACTGAGTTTGTGGTTGCCCTGCAAGTTCTCGGGCTTGTCCATAAGGAGTTCCTTATGCCAAACTTTAAACAGTCCCCACGGGGACAATGGTGCCGGCAACGGCCGGTTGCAAATCACGGTAGACAATCAGGTGACTTTCACGGTTCCATTTGTCATCATTCATTTTCAACTTTCAAAACTTTTTAAACTTTTTAAAACTTTGCAACACACACTCTTTCATTTCCCCTCTTCTAAAGGACAGTTTCCCTATACCTAAGTGGGGGTCTACCTAGGTTGGGACGAGTGGACCTTCGGGGTCCAGTGTCAGTGGTGACAGGCAGCGGGGAAGAGGGAACAATCAGTTCCTCTTCCCTGTCATTGTGTGGGGCAGACAGAGGCATAGGGGAGTTGGGCACAGGTTCATCCCTGGGCACTGGCACTGGCTCACGGTTGACTGCTTCCATCACTCTTACCCCACCAATCTCTCCTCCTGTTGAGTTCACATGTTGGCGGTACATTAAGGCTCGGATCTCACGCTGCACAGCTCTCTGTCGGCTCCCTGCCGCCGTGGCGGCCAGCTGCTGCAGTAGGGCCAACACATCACTCATAAAGTGCTCCATCACATTGGTCCCTAGTACTATCTTAGGGTTATGATCGCTGGGTTCATTCATTATCACAATCATACCCTGGTGTTGCAGTTCAGCTCGTCCCACGGTCATGGCCACTTTTTTGTATCCCACCTGGGTCAATGGGAGTCCATCAGCAGCAATCAGCGTGATACTAGTATCTGGGGGAGCCAGCTCGTCTGTCCCCCAATACCGTTGATACAATGTGTATGGTATGGTGGTTACCTGCGATCCAGTGTCCAGGAGAGCCATCACCGGTATACCGTCCACAGCCACGGGGATGATGGGTCGGGCTCCGATAAACCGGTTCCGCCAGTCCGGGGGGCCATGGGGTTCTACTCCTGAGGATTAGCCCGTGGCCCCAGGGGTTGCTCGTTTAATCGGCACTGTCGAAAGTAATGGCCAGGTTTGCTGCACTTGTAACAGATTCGGGGTCTGTTCCGTAGATCAGTAGCCCTTCTCCGCTGTATCCAGGGAACATCCTCAGGGCTGTCGGCGAGCTGTATCTTTGCCGGAGGCTGGGATCTTGTCAGAGGCTGGAGTGCGGCGAGGATCTTGGCAAGGTCTCCATCCATGTGGCGGACCTGGGCGGCCAGTTCTTCTATTGTGCTGCTTGGAGCTGTAGGTACTGGAGATGCTGGTAGGGCAGGGGCCACTTCAACGGGGGCTGTCTCAACTGGCCAGGGAGCGGATTCCAAGACTTCCAAAGCTGGGGGTTGCAGAGCTTTAATGGCCCGTTCCTTTAACACAGCAAAGTCCACATCAGGGTGCACTAGGGCCCACAGCCGGAGCTGTTTGCGATCCTCGGGGGATCTCATCCCCTGCACAAACTGCTCTACCAGCATTTTGTTGCTGTCCGCTTCATTGATGGTGTCTACCCGCTTCAGTGTGCGGAGGGCGGTTTGCAGACGTAAAGCGTAGTCCCGAACACTGTCCGCAGGTCGTTGCCGGCATTGGTAAAACTGCATCCTCAGCTCGGCCTCCGTACGGGTCTCAAAGGCAGTCTGTAGTTTCTCAAAGATGGTGGCTACAGAGGACTGGTCCCCCTCGGCCCAGGTCTCCGCTTCCTGCTCAGCCGCGCCGGTTAGCTGCCCCAGCACTACTGCTGCACGTTGCTTGTCAGTCAGGGGGTATAATTCTAAGAGCGGGCTAAGCTTCTTCCGGAAGACCTGTAACGCATCAGGTTTCCCGTTGTACTGCGGCAGCCAGGTAGCTCCGGGCACATAGGGCAAAGAGAACGGCATCACCTGGGCGAGAGCTGGGGCCGCGGCACCCCCGCCAGCACGGCAGGGATCTGGGCAGGACCGTTTCCATCCACGGGTGCCCCAGCGGCTGCGACCGCCGCTCCTCCAGCGGCTCCGTTGGGCGCAGACATCTTGTTTCCGTCCCCCTCAGCCTCTTTCCGGCTCCTCCTCTATCGGGGCGGGGTTTTGGCCTTCGCGCCTCCACTACTCGAGAAGACGCTCGAGCGGGACTTTTTCGCGCCCAAGATGGCGGCTTTTCAAATTTTCCGGCCGGACACCTCCGGCGGTAACAAGGCGCACCTCCACCAGACGGCAGAGCGGTAGGATCCTGTTTGTGACGCCAAGTTGTCACGGGCGGGGAGGAGGGTGGCAACGCTGCGCTCTCCCACAGCTCGGGCCCAGCCGCTGCTGCTCTGCGGCTCGGTAGCTCAAGCGATGGGCCGGGTCCCAGGGACTCGAGCGGCGCTCCTCGCCCGTGAGTGAAAGGGGTTGATTGTTGGTGGGGGATTTGGTTCATGGCCGTGACGCCACCCACGGTTGTGGTGATTTTTGGTGACACCACCGCTGCTCTGAACAGGGATCCCGGGAGCGGTGACAGGGAGCAGCTGAGTTGGTGATTCTCCCCTCCGTGGGCAGGGGGCTGATTGTCCCGGGGCCCGGTGATGGGGTTGGGGATGGTTGACAGGTGGGTTATGGGGCCTGTTGAGGTGCAGGGACGCAGGGGCAGCGCTGTGCCGCACGGCACGGAGGTACTCACTCAGCCCAAGGATGATGACACAGTTCACGGTAAACAAGCGGCTGGTTGGACGGGTCCCTCGGACGGCTGCGGTGTTGATGTTCCCTGCAAGTTAGCGGTGACTGTCTCTTCCCTGCACCTAAATACGGTTGTTGGTAGCGATGGGTTCCCACCGGTAACCCGCTCCCCGGCTTGGATGTGGGCCGGAGGAGCCCCTCTTTGCCCGCAGGCGCTGGCCCTGAGGTACTGGTGCCTTGGCGGTGGCGGTGTCCCTCTCTCACGGTTGGACCTTTGCCTTCAATCGGGACTTTGCTGTTTAGAGACCCAGGAGGTCCCCTTCACTGACGGATTTGGCAAATTGTACGGCGACTCCTAGCCTTGCCGGGATCCAAAAGGCCCCTGCCAATGGTGCTGACTTCTCTTCGTGTACCGGTCCGGTACCGCCGGGCCACCACCCGTCCACGGTCCTTTCGGCAACTCTAATCAGTCACTCCTGCAGACGGTCACCGCTGTCTGACAACCTTGCTGTCTCTGTCCGGGGCACACACCCGGACGCTCTGTCAGTTTTTACTTGCTCCTCAACTGCCACTTCACTTCACTCCTTCCACCTTCACTACTCAAACTCAACTTTTCTCAACTACTGGTTTTCCCGCCTCCAGGACTGTGAACTCCTCGGTGGGTGGAGACCAACCGCCTGGCTCCACCCCCTGGTGTGATCATCAGCCCCTGGAGGAGGGCAACAAGGGTTTGTGTTCTGACCTCGGTGTTCCTGCAGGGATGTGGGGTGTGTGGTGGTGTTGTGACCTGTGACCCCTGGCTTGCCCAGGGCGTCACAAATGCACAACTGCATACTATATGTACTAAAAATGGTGGGGTCCCTAAATCAGTTATGTGTGACATTGGAGTGATATCGAAACAAAGATTTCCCTCACATCCCCCATACACTTTACGGAAATCTCTCTGTAACCTATAAGGCCATCATTTTTTATGAAAAGCCTCATTTTGTTAGTGGTGGGGGAAGAAAACCAAAGTCAGTCAGTGGAGATACAGCGGGAGGGAACCCTGCATTCAGTCAAGGTTGATGCAGGGGAGGGGACACAGTCAGTCATGGATAATACAGGGGGCGCAGTCAGTACAGGGGTGATACAGGGGAAGAGGGCGCAGTCAGGGGTGATACAGGGGGAGAGGACACAGTCAGTCAGGGGTGATACAGGGGGAGGGGACACAGTCGGGTGATACGGGGAAAGGGGGCACAGTAAGTCAGGGATGATACAGCTGAATGGAATGCAGTCAGTTAGAGATGATGCAGGGTAAGGGGATGCAGTCAGTCAGGGGAATACAGCGGTAGGGGATGCAGTCAGTCAGGGGTGATACAGGGGGAAGGGGGCACAATCAGTCAGGGGTGATACAGGGGAAAGGGGGCACAATCAGTCAGGGGTGATACAGGGGAAAGGGGATGCAGACTGTCAGGGGTGATACAGGAGGAGAGGACAAAGTCACTCAGGGGTGATATGAGCATGGGTGCAGTTAGTCAGGGATGATATGAGGAGAGGGGCTCAATCAGTCTGGGGTAATCTCGGGGGAGGCGACATAGTTAATAGTCAGGGGTAATTCGGGGAGAGGTGTTCAGTCAATCAGGGGTGATACAGGAGTAGGGGCTCAGTCAGTCATTCTGGACCCCTACTAGTATATATATGTATGTCCCTCCTGTTAAATATCCCCTCACCCTGAGCCCCTACTGATATATATTTCCCCATCCTGGTATATATGTCCCCCTTCTGGTATATATGTTCCATTCTGGGCACCTTCTGGTATATACAGTCATATTAAAAAGTTTGGGCACCCCTATTAATGTTAACCTTTTTTCTTTATAACAATTTGGGTTTTTGCAACAGGTATTTCAGTTTCATATATCTAATAACTGATGGACTGAGTAATATTTCTGGATTTAAATGAGGTTTATTGTACTAACAGAAAATGTGCAATCTGCATTTAAACAAAATTTGACCAGTGCAAAAGTATGGGCACCCTTATCAATTTCTTGATTTGAACACTCCTAACTACTTTTTACTGACTTACTAAAGCACTAAATTGGTTTTGTAACCTCATTGAGCTTTGAACTTCATAGGCAGGTGTATCCAATCATGAGAAAAAGTATTTAAGGTGGCCACTTGCAAGTTGTTCTCCTATTTGAATCTCCTATGAAGAGTGGCATCATGGGCTCCTCAAAACAACTCTCAAATGATCTGAAAACAAAGATTATTCAACATAGTTGTTCAGGAGAAGGATAGAAAAAGCTGTCTCATAGATTTAAACTGTCAGTTTCCACTGTGAGGAACATAGTAAGGAAATGGAAGAACACAGGTACAGTTCTTTTTAAGCCCAGAAGTGTCAGGCCAAGAAAAATATCAGAAAGGCAGAGAAGAAGAATGGTGAGAACAGTCAAGGACAATCCACAGACCACCTCCAAAGACCTGCAGCTTCATCTTGCTGCAGATGGTGTCAATGTGCATCGGTCAACAATACAGCGCAAGTTGCACAAGGAGAAGCTGTATGGGAGAATGATGGGAAAGAAGCCGTTTCTGCAAGCACGGCACAAACAGTCGCCTGAGGTATGCAAAAGCACATTTGGACAAGCCAGTTACATTTTGGAAGACGGTCCTGTGGACTAATGAAACAAAGATTGAGTTGTTTGGTCATATAAAAAGGCGTTATGCATGGAGACAAAAAAACACGGCATTCCAAGAAAAGCACTTGCTACCCACAGTAAAATTTGGTGGCGGTTCCATCATGCTTTGGGACTGTGTGGCCAATGCTGGCACCGGGAATCTTGTTAAAGTTGAGGGTCGCATGGATTCAACTCAGTATAAGCAGATTCTTGACAATAATGTGCAAGAATCAGTGACGAAGTTGAAGTTACGCAGGGGATGGATATTTCAGCAAGACAATGATCCAAAACATCGCTCCAAATCTACTCCGGCATTCATGCAGAGGAACAATTACAATGTTCTGGAATGGCCATCCCAGTCCCCAGACCTGAATATCATTGAACATCTGTAGGATGATTTGAAGCGTGCTGTCCATGCTCGGCGACCATCAAACCAAACTGAACTGGAATTGTTTTGTAAACAGGAATGGTCAAATATACCTTCATCCAGGATCCAGGAACTCATTAAAAGCTACAGGAAGCGACTAGAGGCTGTTATTTTTGCAAAAGGAGGATCTATAAAATATTAATGTCACTTTTATGTTGAGGTGCCCATACTTTTGCACCGGTCAAATTTTGTTTAAATGCAGATTGCACATTTTCTGTTAGTACAATAAACCTCATTTCAATCCAGAAATATTACTCAGTCCATCAGTTATTAGATATATGAAACTGAAATAGCTGTTGCAAAAACCCAATTTGTTATAAAGAAAAAAGGTTAACATTAATAGGGGTGCCCAAACTTTTTCATATTACTGTATGTCCCCATCCTGGTTTATTTGTCTCATTCATGGTATATATGTCCTCCTTCTGGTATATATGTTCCCTTCCTAGGCCCCTCCTGGTATATATATGGCCCCATCCTGGTTTATTTGTCCCCATCCTGGTATATATGTCTCTCTCCTGGTCCCCTCCTGTATATATGTCTCCCTCCTGATATATATATATTTCCTCATCCTGGTTTATTTGTCCCCTTCCTGATATATATGTCCTCCTCCTGATATGTATGTCCCTCTACTGGGCCCCTCCTGGTATATATGTCCGCCTCTAGGGCCCCTCCTGGTAATAATGTCCCCTCCTGGGCTCTTCCTAGTATATATGTACCCCTGCTGGCCCCTTCCTGGTATATATGTCCATCTTTTTGGCCCCTCCTGGTACATATGTCCAGCTCCTAGTATAGAAGTCCCCTCCTGGGCTCTTCCTGGTATACATGTCCACTGCAATAAGAAAAAAACACTAATTTTACTCACCCTCCACCAGTGCAGCTGTATATGTGCACTCGGACACACATCCATCTGAAGCAAAGCCAGGACAGGGGTCAGCTGGCCCCCCCACCACCTCTGGTGATTGTCCCTCTCCTGTCTTCAGCTCATGGAATGCTTACCTTTTGACTACCGGCTGCCGTGTCCTTGCCAACTCCGCAGCTCTGCATTGCCTGCAGCAGTGTGATGAGGTCGGTGCTTGATGACCTCTTTATGCTGCTGCGTGATGGGTTGCAAGATAATGCGCTTGCGCCGTGCTTTGCCCCACTGACCCTGGTGCCACCACTTGGCTAATTTGCATGTGAGGCTCCTGAAGTGTGTTGCATGCAAATTAGCTATGTGCAACAGGGTTGTGACTGGGGCCCGGTGACGTGGGGGGCCTGGCCCAGGGCTTAATAAAGGAATATAGTGAAATAAGTACCTCGGCTGAACCTGGTACCTCCCTCTTCACTGGGCCCCATCAGTAAGGGCAGTAATGCATTCCAGACCTATACAAATCTGTAAAAGCAGTTGTGAGTAGTATCATCAATACCACCTAACATCACACATCGCACCTATCATCAATACCACCTAACATCACACATCACACCAAAGAGAAGGAGCTCTAGCTATCACATTGGGGGAAAGTTAATTAAAGGTTTGACCAAACAGAGCAGGATACATTTCAAGTTGATCCTTTTGATTTTGTAAATATCCAAATAGCCCTTGGCTGAAAAAAGGTTCCCACTCCTGTTGTAGATGATTTAAAACCTGACCTTTACAATGAAATCATGCACTTAACTTCTGATAAATTATGTTAAAACTCGATATTCAAAATTTGGGGTATTTAGGTGTTTAGTAAATATAAAAAAAAGAAAACACTTATTTTCTATTTTTTGACTTTTACTAGACTCTGGTAATCCATTTTTAACCTAATCTTCAATAGAGGCCCAATGGCTTGTTAAGTGATTTTCAATTGACGCTAATCAGCGAAAAGAATATAAACTATGGCCCCGAATAATAAAGACTGGTGTAATTAGGAGGCTGCAATAAATATGCTCAAAATTAAGGACTGATGGACATTTATGTCGTAATTTATGCTACTTTTGTGGAGTAAATTATGATACATTTGATGATGCATTTACATATATATATTTATATTTATTTAATATACATATATATATGTGTGTGTGTGTGTATATATATATATATATATATATATATATATATATAATATACATATATATATTTATTTATTTAACTATTGTAATGGTTTATTTATCTATCTACAGTATTTTGCTATTATTTATTTATTTATCTATTTATTTTTGCTAGTATTTATTTATCTATTTATTTTTGCTATTGTTATTATTATTTATTTTTTTATTCATTCATCTATTTTACTTTTTGCTATTTGTTTATTTTTATTAATGTTTAATGCACCTTTATGTTATTTTTTTTGTTTTTCCGTTTTTCACTAGCGTCTTATTTTTCTTTTCATTTTCGTCCTTTTCAAAGTCTATGTTATGTGTGTCCTCTATTATCGACGGGGTTTGCAGTTCCAGCTTCTATTGGCTGATTTATCAATTGCGACTTTTTTTTTAACTCACACAAATTTTATATGTACGGTATGTACTCGAGTCATTCCGTGGAGTAACTGTGTGTTGATCTGAAATTTTTGCTACAAATTTTGGCAGCATTTTAGTAGAACATGTGACTTTTTGTTCTAAATGGTCGCAATCAAAGGTTTAAGACAAAAAATGAAGCACATTTTTTGCTTTCATTAATCAATGATATGAGAAATTTGGGACAAAAATCTTAAAGAAGCCACAAAACAAAAAAGGCAAAAATGATAAATCCGGCCGTTTGTGTTGGGGAAGCCTAATTCTCTCCTTACGAATCGTCAGTGGTTCCTCTAATAACAGGACCAGTAATTAGAAATAGATCTCGAGTTTAATTATGAACTTACTAAAAGTCGAGTCCTTCTAAATTCAGTACTAATCAGGGATAAGAATAATTTTTTATGTTTTTTTATTTACCTGTTATTTTTTTAGTTTTTTGTTTTGTTTATTTTGTATATTGTCTAGAAGTATTTAAATATATTCTGCAGAATTACCAATGGAATCTTTCAGTTAGACTTTCTCCCCCGTTGCTCCTCCACCAAAGAGGTCACATTGGTTCATTTTGGGCCAAGAAGGAACTCCGAGGGTCCACGATGTGAAAACGACTCCCCTCCTACAAAATGACGGATAAAACAGGAGAACCATCCCCGGATCAACAGAAAGTGACATTCGCGCTTTCTACACCCCGGCCTTTCAGACAACATTGTTACCCCAAGACAAAGTTGTCTGGTAGCTTTTGTCGAATCAATATTAAAATCATTAAAGGCCTTTTCAGTCTGGAAATCGGGGCAGAACAAAGGTCAAATCGCTTGGTTTTCCATCTAATTCAAGCTGAATATTAAGGGACTGGTGAAGGGGAGAGAGTGAGACGTAGGAGGATTCCCCCACACCGGCTTAACAGATTGAGGGAACATAATACAAAAAAAAACTCAGACAAAATAAAAACATAAAAAAAAACATTTGAAATTCAAAAAAAAAAAAAAACAAAATCCTTTTTGTACGTAAAATAACTCCCCTCCCCCACCTTAACTCCACAATGTAGACCATGCAAAATCCATTTTGGTCACCATACATTTTATGTCTTTATATTAATATGCAGTTTAGATTTTTATTCAGAAGTATACACGATTGAGCATATTTTGGCCACATTTTGAGCACAAGGCAAGTAGGTATTACATTTGTGAACGCCAATGCAATTTTATATACAGATGAGCATAAATCAAGCTCCGAGTCAGTTTCTAGGTTGGCTCAGTGGTTGGCGTTATTACAACCTCACTGCTCCACACTATTTATTAAGTCCAGTTCTGAATTATTATATGGGCACTATACCAATATACAATTTGTAATACTGTAGAACAGGGTAGGATGGCATTATTATTGTAAGCTTTGAAACTGTTTTTAAACACTGTATGGCGGTATTATGTGTATAGTGGATTGTATTATTATTTATGTAAAGGTTTTGTAATTTCCAGTTATCCACAGGTTAGGTGGTACCTTGATGATCGCTGGGAGTCAGACCATAGTGGCCCACAATGATCCCATTAATGAGGTTCTGCGGAGTCGATTTCCATTCATCGTCTATGGGATTTCCTACAGTACAGCCCTGAGATATCTCCATCACTCCTGTGACGCCCCTGCGGTAACCAGGTGTCACAAAAATAAGGTAACAACAAGGTAACGGCTCGGGTCCTACATGACTGTGCCAGTCATTACACACACACTAGCACACCAGGACACTTACACTCACATGTCCTGATGTGCTGGTGTTTGTGTAATGACTGGCACAGTCATGTAGGACCCGAGTCGTTACCTTGTTGTTACCTTATTTTTGTGACACCTGGTTACCACAGGGGCATCACACTCCCATTGACAATATTTAGAGAGGAGGTGTACTTGGAAACAGGACTCTGAATTTATCACGGTATATTTTACACAGATTTATCTGCACCAAAAATCAAACATTGGTAGGAAAAACATTATGTAGAATACGCGTGCTTTCGATGCATTTTTACGTACATTTTCCCCCCTATTTATTTGTGTGCCGCCCCCGTGCCAGCAGCCAAGCTGCTCGGATCCGGATTCGCAGTGGCTCGAGGGTCTCCGGACCCGGGTGTCATGCGGCCACTCAAATGAAGGAGGGGACTATGTACAAGGGGAATTATAGAGTTTGTGACGCCACCCGTAGTGTATGGTAACTAGGAATACCACCGCTGCAGTTGGGAGTACCCAGAGATGCTGGAATGTGGCAGCCAGGTGTCGTGACCCTCCATGGGTAGGGGGTATACCCCAGGACTCGGTGATTGAAGGAGAGTGCCGTTAGATGCAAGAGGGTCACTGTGGTACTCACTCAGTCCATTAAGCTGACACCGACAACTGGTCAAACAAGTCTCTGGACATCGCTGCCACTGAGGGGAGCTTAGTTCGGGTCCCGTCCCCAATGGTGCTGCCTGGTGATTCGTGACCTGCCTCCTGGCACTAAGTTTACTTATTTGGTGGTCCCGGTAGTGTGAAACTTGCCGGGTCCTGCTCCCCACTATGGATAAGTGTGGGAGCTTGCTCTCAGGGCTCACGCTTGGGATTTTCTGGACCGTTTTGAATTGGAAAGTCCTATCCCCCTCGTTGTGCTAATGCCCCAATTTTGGAGCGGGTGGGAACGGATCTTGAAGGCTCCGTTCTCCTCTGGTAAATTATCGGGTTGCCTGAAGCTACTACTCGACCTAGGGTCCACGTACCCCGTCGTGCCTTGGTCCCAGCCCAGTGATGGTGCAAGGCCGCCGGCTGTCCTCCTCGACAGATCCGTGCCCCTTGCCGCGATCCCCTGCGACCAGGGGTCCAGCTCCCCTAGGCCCAGACCACCATCTGCCACCTAGATTGCTTCCCAGGAGCCCCGCTCCCGACCTCCTCTCTCCTTCACTTCCTACACTTCACTCTCTTACTCCTGACACTCCTGACCTCCCCTTAACCAACCCCCCAAGTGGGCGACCCTATTCCACTCAGGCCGTCCATTGGTGTGTCTGGTGGGTGTGGTGCAGAGTGTACCTAGGATTTTATTAGCTGTTGTAGGCAACACCATGTAGTTGGGGACCCATAAACAAGGAGGAGGTGGATATTGCACAGAAGGGCAGATTGCACAATACCTGATCTGGTCGCACCTCGAGCCACCGCGGATCCGGATCCGAGCAGCCCGGCTGCTGACACGGGGGCAGCACACTACCATGCTCAGGGCACTACCATTCTCAGGTGCTCAGTACTCGTAACTAGTGATGAGTGATCACTACAATTCTCGTTTGCTCGGTACTCGTAACTAGTGATAAGCGAGCACTACCATGCTCAGGTGCTTGGTACTCGTTAAGAGCAGTCAACTCAAGTAACCAAGTACTGATGGAAGTCAATGGGGAACTCAGGCATTTTTCCGGAAGATTTCCCTGATAAATGAGTTCCCCGTTGACTTACATTATACTTGGGTACTCGAGTTGCGCCCAGCCGAGCGTCCAACTGTTCTTAACAAGTACCGAGCACCCGAACATCATATTGCCCTGAGCATGGTAGTGCTCTCTCATCACTAGTGATTACGCAATTAAAGGGGATTTCCAGTCTTGTGATATCGATGACCTATCCTGAATAGCAGATTAGTGGGGTCTGACACTATATCCCCCACAGTCAGCTTTTATCATCTCTGGCCTGAGCCCAAGAACGCAGCTCCATACACTGCATAGTGGCCATTCCTGGGAACTGCAGCTCTGCTCCCTTCACAGTTTATATCCGGCTGCTGCCTGAGGTTCTGTACCATTATTAATGTGAATTGGGAGATGTCCGATGTATGTAGGATTTCCTCTAATGTGTGGAATATGCTTGATTAAAAATTGTGCCACTTTCATTAGATACAAAACTGATGTCAAAATGATACATTTTATCATTCTGTGTAATAACCACTAGTGACCAGCAGAGGTCGCCGCCGTCGGTTCTAATTCTCCACCGTCACCAGAGAGTGTGAGGTGATGGCTGCGCCACATTAACACATGCCAAGATACTAATCTGTGTTTATATGTAAATCCTTCATCACGTTATCCCCAGTGATACTCGATACACTTGTCAGCGGCAGCAGCAGGTTGTGTGCGGTGACAAAAGAGCACAAATCATTGTGAAAAAGCCGTAATGTGCGGTTATATTTATATTAACAGGGGCTCATAGGCCAAATTAGTAGTAGGTTCTTCCTAGTGTTCGACTGAGCCTCCGTGGGGAAGAGTAATCAGCGTACTGGAGCGCGATGGAGCCCAAATCCACGCTCTTCTGGTCAACTTTAATTTAATGGGGACCTAAAAACGCACTTGATACCTTTACGATGCATAGAGCAAAACACAGTGCCCATCCACACTTTATGATACCTCAAGGGTACCACTTTCATATTATTATGCCCCATAGTGCCCCAAATAAAAAACAAAACAAAACGCTTTGCTCATTGTAGGAAAGGATCAGAATAGATCTCCGCCCTCTGCTGACTCTATTCCCAGCAAAGCAGGAGTGACATTATGGGTGGAAACACATCTAAGCGAGTAAAATCGGTCCGACTGGGCTGAAAAAAACTCGTCTGATTTTAGTTCACGTTAGGTGCGAGTGCAACGCAAGTGCGATGCTGTTTCTGAATAAATTAATGATTTTACTAGCGTGTGTAATGCGTGTGTAATGCGTATTTTTTACTATGTCATCTGCCATTCAGCGCTGCTACATGGCCGCTGACAGCAGACACAGACAGCCATGTAGCAGAGCTGAATGGCAGATGACAGCAGACGCAGACAGAGCCGCACAATCAGAATGAACTCGGGTGAACTTAACCCGACTTCATTGTCATGCTGTGGCTCTGTCTGTGCCGCGTCCTGATTAGCGGTCACGAGTGAAGGGCTCACCGGTGACCGCTAATCCCCTGAGTGACTGAAGTTAGCAGCCCTCTCTCATACTCACCGATCCCCGGCGCCGCGCTGCACGGCGTTCACACTGCTCCGGCGGCTTTTACTATTTTGAAAAAGCCGGCTGCCCATTAAACAATCTCGTATTCCCTGCTTTCCCCGCCCACAGGCGCCTATGATTGGTTGCAGTGAGACACGCCCCCACGCTGAGTGACAGGTGTCTCACTGCACCCAATCACAGCAGCCGGTGGGCGGGTCTATACTGTGCAGTGAAATAAATAAATAATTAAAAAAAAATGGCGTGCGTTCCCCCCCAATTTTAATACCAGCCAGATAAAGCCATACGGCTGAAGGCTGGTATTCTCAGGATGGGGAGCTCCACGTTATGGGGAGCCCCCCAGCCTAACAATATCAGCCAGCAGCCGCCCAGAATTGCCGCATACATTATATGCGACAGTTCTGGGACTGTACCCGGCTCTTCCCGATTTGCCCTGGTGCGTTGGCAAATCGGGGTAATAAGGAGTTAATGGCAGCCCATAGCTGCCACTAAATCCTAGATTAATCATGTCAGGCGTCTATGAGACACCCTCCATGATTAATCTGTAAATTACAGTAAATAAACACACACACATGAAAAAATCCTTTATTAGAAATAAAAAACACAAACACATTCCCTCATTACCAATTTAATAAGCCCCAAAAAGCCCTCCATATCCGGCGTACTCCACGGATCTCCAGCGTCGCTTCCAGCATGAAGGTGACAGGAGCTGCAGAAGACACCGCCGCTCCGGTCACCTCCAAGCAGCAACTGAGGTGAGTAGCGCGATCAGCTGAGCTGTCACTGAGGTTAATCGCGGCCACCGCTGGATCCTCCAACAGTGACAGCGGGTAACCTCAGTGACAGCTCAGCTGATCGCGCTACTCACCTCAGTTGCTGCTTGGAGGTGACCGGAGCGGCGGTGTCTTCTGCAGCTCCTGTCACCTTCATGCTGGAAGCGACGCTGGAGGTCCGTGGAGTACGCCGGATATGGAGGGCTTTTTGGGGCTTATTAAATTGGTAATGAGGGAATGTGTTTGTGTTTTTTATTTCTAATAAAGGATTTTTTTCATGTGTGTGTGTTTATTTACTGTAATTTACAGATTAATCATGGAGGGTGTCTCATAGACGCCTGACATGATTAATCTAGGATTTAGTGGCAGCTATGGGCTGCCATTAACTCCATATTACCCCGATTTGCCAACGCACCAGGGCAAATCGGGAAGAGCCGGGTACAGTCCCAGAACTGTCGCATATAATGTATGCGGCAATTCTGGGCGGCTGCTGGCTGATATTGTTAGGCTGGGGGGCTCCCCATAACGTGGAGCTCCCCATCCTGAGAATACCAGCCTTCAGCCGTATGGCTTTATCTGGCTGGTATTAAAATTGGGGGGGACCGCACGCCATTTTTTTAAATTATTTATTTATTTATTTCACTGCACAGTATAGACCCGCCCACCGGTTGCTGTAATTGGGTGCAGTGAGACACCTGTCACTCAGCGTGGGGGCGTGTCTCACTGCAACCAATCATAGGCGCCTGTGGGCGGGGAAAGCAGGGAATACGAGATTGTTTAATGAGCGGCCGGCTTTTTCAAAATAGTAAAAGCCGCCGGAGCAGTGAGAATGCTGTGCAGCGCTGCGCAGGAGATCGGGGAACGGTGAGTATGAGAGAGGAGGGGAAAATGACCGACAGACTGTGAGAGAGGGACAGAGATAGTGACGGACCGACAGAGAGAGAATAGAGACCGAGAGGGAGAGACCGACTGACAGAGAATAGTGATTGACAGACTTTGGGAGACATCGCTCGTTTCCAGTGTTTTAGGAAACATGCGAGAAATGTATTTAGAAAATCGGATGTCACTAGGATGGTGTGAATGCCGTCCCGTGACATCCGATTTTTTACACGCTCCCATAGACTTGCATTGGAGAAACTCGCAGTAGAAACTCGCAAAAAAGCAGCATGCTGCGATTTTTTTTCTCAGTCCGAGTCGGACTGAGAAAAAAATCGCAGATGAGAGCTGAATCATTCACTAACATGTGTCCGATTCCAATGCGAGATTTTCTCGCATTGCTCTACTGCGAGAAACTCGCAAGTGAGAAGCAGCCCTATTGTGCCTCCTGTGCTGTGCCTCTGGCAGCACCAATAAATAGTGGAGCAAGGAGCTGATGCTTCCCGCTCCACCACTATATTCACCTATACCACATGCTTTGGTGGCCTCTACACAGTTTGATGCCCCCACATTGGTATCCAAAAATTGCTTCCTTACCAACACATTATGGTGCCCCCCCCCACACACACACACTTTATGATACCCCAGGGTACCACCTTCATCATATTATGCCCCGTAGTGCCCCAAGAAATAAAAAAAAAAATGCTTTTCTCATTGCAGGAAAGGATCAGAGTAGATCTCCACCCTTTGCTCACTCTATTCCCAGCAAAGGAAAAGTGACATTATTGTGCTTGCTGCTGAGGTGTGCCTCAGGCAGCACTGATAAATAGTGGAGCAGGGAGCTAATGCTAATGCTCCCCGCTCCACCACTATATTCACCTATACCACATGCATTTGTGGCCTCTACACAGTTTGATGCCCCCACATTGGTACCCACACATTGCTTCCTTACCAACACATTATGGTGCCCCCCACATTTTATGTTACCCCCAGGGTGCAACCTTCATAGTATTATGCCCCTATAGTGCCCTTTTCCCCTGGCAAATAAATTAAAAAAAACACTTTGCTGATTGTGGGAAAGGGTCAGAGTAGATCTCCGCTCTCTGCTGACTCTGTTTTCAGCAAAGCAGGAGTGACGTTATTGTGCCTGCTGTGCTGCACCTCAAGCAGCAACGATAAATAGTGGAGCAGGGAGCTAATGCTCTCCGCTCCATAACTATATTCACCTATACCACATGATCCTGACGTCTCAGGACAGTGGTACAGAACACCAAACTCAGGACTGTCCTGCTGGATACGGGATGATTGGGAGGACTGGACGATTTTTAGTCTCACTTTTATATCTCTACTCTCCATGCACAGACTTTCTGTTGACCTTGTACTTTTATATAGTAGCCAATGGGAAAAACGTGAGCTGTGGCTGTAACACACATGGAGGGAGCAGAGCCGCCTAATTCTCCGGGTATGTAAGGCCGGAGGCACACTTGCGAGAGACTCGCGCAAGTCTCGCATCACATCACCCGGCATGGCTG
This sequence comes from Anomaloglossus baeobatrachus, assembly GCF_048569485.1. Taxonomy (NCBI): domain Eukaryota; kingdom Metazoa; phylum Chordata; class Amphibia; order Anura; family Aromobatidae; genus Anomaloglossus; species Anomaloglossus baeobatrachus. The sequence goes on from NC_134357.1 coordinate 495,331,731, forward strand.
CACACTATCCTGACAGGAACGCCTCAGCTGCATAGAAATACATGCAGCCGACCCGCTCCTGTTAGCAGAGCATGTGGCCGTGCCGGGTGATGTGATGCCAGACTTGCGCGAGTCTCTCGCAAGTTTGACTCCGGCCTAAGAATCCCACTGATTGTGCCGTAAAATGACTATAGTGCATCCTCACTGACGGAGCGTGGAAAAGATGGTGGAAACAGATCACAACGGCCATATTGGTTACTACCCAGTCAAGTGTATTTTACACTTTATGAGAATTTTAGGATAGAAATCCCCTTTGATTATTACATTCAATCTTTTATATGTTCCCTTAAAAGAAAGGCTGCAAATTAAAGAGAGCGATTAATTAAGCACATCTGGCGGCAATCACCCGCACCATGCATAAACTCTATCGCGGCCTCTGTTCCTTCTCAGGCGTTGGAGCCAAATCCAGTTTCTTTTGTGGACTTCTCGTTACAAGAAGGACTAATTAGGAAAAGAAAGTGTAAAATACAGATTAGAAGCCCCCCAATGAGGCATTTGTTTCAGTAACAGGCCTGGATGTAAATGGGGAGGTGGGCCGGGCTGAGCGCTCTCCGCATAATGCCGAGCCTCCTCCACCTCTCAGCGGTATAGTAATGGGCAGAACCGGAGGCTGCCCACTCTTCGTGCTGCTGATTCAGAGGCACGGCAATTAATTAAAATTGTAGTGCCTGACATCTAAAGAGACAAAGAGCGGGCTGTGGAGGTGACCCCATGCGGAGTAACCCTTTCTCAGCCGCTCTCTTCTGCGCTGCGCTGGGACGAATAAACCAGATCTGCTATTTGAATATATTTAGATTCCTTTGTGCGGAGTCTGCGGGAATATTCGCCGGACACTGTGACGACTTCTGCAAAACAAACCTGCTATGGAGAAGGGAATTCAGAGACATAAGACGGCGAGAAAGCTTAAATTATTATTATATTGGGATAATCACGCTGACACTGGGGGTACAGGATAATGACACTGACACTGGGGGTACAGTATAATGACGCTGACACTTGGGGTACAGGATAATGACACTGACACTTGGGGTACGGGATAATGACACAGACACTTGGGGTACATGAGAATGACACTGATACTTGGGGTACAGGACAATGACACTGGCACTTGGGGTACAGGATAATGACACCGACACTTGGGGTACAGGATAGTGACACTGACACTTGGGGTGCAGGATATTGACACTGACACTTGAGGTACAAGATAAGGACAAAGACACTTGGGGTACAAGATACTGACACTTGGGGTACAGGATAATGACACTGACACTTGGGGTACAGGATAATGACACTGACACTTGGGGTACAGGATAATGACACTGACACTCGGGGTACAGAATAATGACACTGACACTGAGGGTACAGGATAATGACACTGACACTGGAGGTATAGGATAATGACACTGACACTTGGGGTACAGGATAATGACACTGACACTTGGGGTACAGGATAATGACGCTGACACTGGAGGTATAGGATAATGACACTGACACTGAGGGTACAGGATAATGACACTGACACTGGAGGTATAGGATAATGACACTGACACTTGGGGTACAGGGTAATGACACTGACACTTGGGGTACAGGATAATGACACTGACACTTGGGGTACAGGATAATGACACTTGGGGTACAGGATAATGACACTGACACTTGGGGTATGGGATAATGACATAGACACTTGGGGTACAGGAGAATGACACTGATACTTGGGGTACAGGACAATGACACTGGCACTTGGGGTACAGGATAATGACACCGACACTTGGGGTACAGGATAGTGACACTGACACTTGGGGTGCAGGATATTGACACTGACACTTGGGGTACAAGATAAGGACACAGACACTTGGGGTACAGGATAATGACACTGACACTTGGGGTACAGGATACTGACACTTGGGGTACAGGATAATGACACTGACACTTGGGGTACAGGATAATGACACTGACACTTGGGGTACAGGATAATGACACTTGGGGTACAGGATAATGACACTGACACTTGGGGTATGGGATAATGACATAGACACTTGGGGTACAGGAGAATGACACTGATACTTGGGGTACAGGACAATGACACTGGCACTTGGGGTACAGGATAATGACACCGACACTTGGGGTACAGGATAGTGACACTGACACTTGGGGTGCAGGATATTGACACTGACACTTGGGGTACAAGATAAGGACACAGACACTTGGGGTACAGGATAATGACACTGACACTTGGGGTACAGGATACTGACACTTGGGGTACAGGATAATGACACTGACACTTGGGGTACAGGATAATGACACTGACACTTGGGGTACAGGATAATGACACTTGGGGTACAGGATAATGACACTGATACTTGGGGTACAGGACAATGACACTGACACTTGGGGTACAGGATAATGACACTGACACTCGGGGTACAGGACAATGACACTGACACTTGGGGTACAGGATAATGACACTGACACTTGGGGTACAGGATAATGATACAGACACTTGGGGTAATAATGACGCTGACACTTGGGGTACAGAATAATGACACTGACACTTGGGGGTACAGGATAATGACACTGACACTGGGGGTACAGGATAATGACACTGACACTGGGGTACAGGATAATGACACTGACACTCGGGGTAAAGGATAATGACACTGACACTTGGGGTACAGGACAATGACGCTGACACTCGGGGTACAGGATAATGACACTGACACTGGGGGTACAGGATAATGACACTGACACTTGGGGTACAGAATAATGACACTGACACTTGGGGGTACAGGATAATGACACTGACACTGGGGGTACAGGATAATGACACTGACACTCGGGGTAAAGGATAATGACACTGACACTTGGGGTACAGGACAATGACACTGACACTTGGGATACAGGATGATGACACTGACACTTGGGGTACAGGATAATGACGCTGACACTGGAGGTATAGGATAATGACACTGACACTTGGGGTACAGGATAATGACACTGACACTTGGGGTACAGGATAATGACACTGACACTTGGGGTACAGGATAATGACGCTGACACTGGAGGTATAGGATAATGACACTGACACTTGGGGTACAGGATAATGACACTTGGGGTACAGGATAATGACACTGACACTTGGGGTATGGGATAATGACACTGACACTTGGGGTACAGGACAATGACACTGGCACTTGGGGTACAGGATAATGACACCGACACTTGGGGTACAGGATAGTGACACTGACACTTGGGGTGCAGGATATTGACACTGACACTTGGGGTACAGGATAATGACACTGACACTTGGGGTACAGGATACTGACACTTGGGGTACAGGATAATGACACTGACACTTGGGGTACAGGACAATGACACTGACACTTGGGGTACAGGATAATGACACTGACACTCGGGGTACAGGACAATGACACTGACACTCGGGGTACAGGATAATGACACTGACACTTGGGGTACAGGATAATGACACTGACACTTGGGGTACAGGATAATGACACTGACACTTGGGGTACAGAATAATGACACTGACACTTGGGGGTACAGGATAATGACACTGACACTGGGGTACAGGATAATGACACTGACACTCGGGGTAAAGGATAATGACACTGACACTTGGGGTACAGGACAATGACACTGACACTTGGGGTACAGGACAATGACACTGACACTTGGGATACAGGATGATGACACTGACACTGGGGGTACAGGATAAGGACACTGACACTGGGGGTACAGGATAATGACACTGACACTGGGGGTACAGGATAAGGACACTGACACTGAGGGTACAGGATAATGACACTGACACTCGGGGTACAAAATAATGACACTGACACTGAGGGTACAGGATAATGACACTGACACTTGGGGTACAGGATAATGACACTGACACTTGGGGTACAGGATAATGACGCTGACACTGGAGGTATAGGATAATGACACTGACACTTGGGGTACAGGATAATGACACTGACACTTGGGGTACAGGATAATGACACTGACACTGAGGGTACAGGATAATGACACTGACACTTGGGGTACAGGATAATGACACTGACACTTGGGGTACAGGATAATGACGCTGACACTGGAGGTATAGGATAATGACACTGACACTTGGGGTACAGGATAATGACACTGACACTTGGGGTACAGGATAATGACACTTGGGGTACAGGATAATGACACTGACACTTGGGGTATGGGATAATGACACAGACACTTGGGGTACAGGAGAATAACACTGATACTTGGGGTACAGGACAATGACACTGGCACTTGGGGTACAGGATAATGACACCGACACTTGGGGTGCAGGATATTGACACTGACACTTGGGGTACAAGATAAGGACACAGACACTTGGGGTACAGGATAATGACACTGACACTTGGGGTACAGGATACTGACACTTGGGGTACAGGATAATGACACTGACACTTGGGGTACAGGATAATGACACTGACACTTGGGGTACAGGATAATGACACTCGGGGTACAGGATAATGACACTGACACTCGGGGTACAGGACAATGACACTGACACTCGGGGTACAGGATAATGACACTGACACTTGGGGTACAGGATAATGACACTGACACTTGGGGTACAGGATAATGATACAGACACTTGGGGTAATAATGACGCTGACACTTGGGGTACAGAATAATGACACTGACACTTGGGGTACAGAATAATGACACTGACACTTGGGGGTACAGGATAATGACACTGACACTGGGGGTACAGGATAATGACACTGACACTGGGGTACAGGATAATGACACTGACACTCGGGGTAAAGGATAATGACACTGACACTTGGGGTACAGGACAGTGACACTGACACTCGGGGTACAGGATAATGACACTGACACTGGGGGTACAGGATAATGACACTGACACTTGGGGTACAGAATAATGACACTGACACTTGGGGTACAGAATAATGACACTGACACTTGGGGGTACAGGATAATGACACTGACACTGGGGGTACAGGATAATGACACTGACACTCGGGGTAAAGGATAATGACACTGACACTTGGGGTACAGGACAATGACACTGACACTCGGGGTACAGGATAATGACACTGACACTGGGGGTACAGGATAATGACACTGACACTTGGGGTACAGAATAATGACACTGACACTTGGGGTACAGAATAATGACACTGACACTTGGGGGTACAGGATAATGACACTGACACTGGGGGTACAGGATGATGACACTGACACTTGGGGTACAGGATAATGACACTGACACTCGGGGTACAGGATAATGACACTGACACTGGGGGTACAGGATAAGGACACTGACACTGGGGGTACAGGATAATGACACTGACACTGGGGGTACAGGATAAGGACACTGACACTGAGAGTACAGGATAATGACACTGACACTGGGGGTACAGGATAATGACACTGACACTTGGGGTACAGGATAATGACACTGACACTGGGGGTACAGGACAGTGGTAAAATTGTACTTGATTTAATCAATAGTTTGATACGTTGTAGAGCTGGGTGGATGTAATAAATCATGTTTTTGTTCCCTGTGTCCTTCCTATATTGTCGAGTGGCTGTTTCCTTTCATATCTGTGTCTGATGCTTTTTACTTTCCATTCTATCTGCAGACTCTGGGTGTGATGCTTCCTCACTACCTGTAGGTGTCACTGTTGATTTTGCTGTTTCTGTAGATGGGTTTGGCTGATCACAGGTGCACACATTTTTTTTTTTACTTTTTTTTTGTGGAGAAAATAGTTTTGATTGTAGAATTACCTGTATGGTCCGTCACCGGCTGGGTACAGATCTTCTGTATGGTGGAAGAGGTGATGACCAACGTAGTGTAAATGTCTTTTCAATGGACACATTAACCTCAGCAGTTTTTTCTTATGAATTGAAAACATTTCAACTGATCACATTACAATGTAATAAAAGCTCCTAGCGATCACTTCTAGTTCCATTTTAAGGGGTGTTCTGGTCTTAAAGGGGATACTTGTTCAGCTAGGTTGCTACCTAATATTTTAAATTTCGTATCTTTCTAGCTATTGGCCTATGTCCCGAGGCTCAACATCACCACTTTCCCCAGAGGAGATAGTTTCTTCTGCCGGCAAGTTACCAGTGCTCTACATGAAGGACTCTGATGACATAGTTTCTTCTGCCGGCAAGTTACCAATGCTCCATATGAAGGGATTTGTTGAGATAGTTTTTTCTGCCGGCAAGTTACCAGTGCTCTATATGAAGGGATTAACCCCTTTCCAATAGAAGATGTAATAGTTTGTAAGCCGGGTGCTGGCTCAGGAGTTGAGTCCATACCGTACTTTTTATCTGCCTGTAACAGCACCAACTAGAGCTTTCTCTTTTCACTGCTGTTTTAAAGAGGTTGTCCATTACTTTTATATTGATGGCCTATCTTCAGGATAGGTCATCAATGTCTGATCGGCTGGGGTCCGACACCCCACACCCCCTCTGATCAGCTGTACTTGGTGACGGCAGCAAGCAGCCAGAAATGCTCAGCTCCGGAGCTGCCTATCTTCTGATAGCGGCCGCGGACGGGTACTGCACATCCTTCCCCTATTAATTTGAATGGGAGGTGGAGGTGCAATACCTGGCCACTATCAGAGGACAGGGCTGAGCATATCCAGTCGCTACCATCACCGAGAGTAGCTGATCAGTGAAGGTGTCGGACCCCGGCCGATCAGACATTGATGACATCCTAAAGGGTGCTTTACACGCTGCTACATCGCTAATGATATATCGTCAGGGTCACGGTGTTTGTGACGCACATCCGGCGTCGTTAGCGACATCGCAGCGTGTGACAGCTAAGAGTGATGATCAATGATCGCAAAAACGTCAAAAATTGTTGATCGTTGACACGTCGCTCCTTTTCATAATATCATTGGTGGTGCATGGCGCTGGTTGTACGTCGTTCCTGCGGCATCACACATCGCTATGTGTGACACCGCTAGAACGACAAACATCTCCTTACCTGCCTCCACCGGCAATGAGGAAGGAAGGAGGTGGGAGACATGTTCCGGCCGCTCATCTCCGCCCCTCCTCTGCTATTGGGTGGCCGCTTAGTGACGCCGCAGTGACGTTGAATGAACCTCCCCCTTAAAGGATAGATTGTTCGGTGTCTCTAGCGACGTCGCTAAGCAGTGTGACGCTGCTGTAGCGATATTGTTCGCTATGGCAGCGAACACCCCCATAATGAAACAGGGACATGGGCGGGTGCTATCGCGCATGACATCCCTAGCTATCGCTAGCGGTGTTGCAGCGTGTAAAGCACCCTTAAGAATAGGCCTTCAATGTTAAAGTAGTGGACAACCCCTTTAAATGCCAGTGTTTATCACAAGCAGTCATTTAAATGGTACTATTGGCTCCCATCGCTCCCCTTCTCGCTATGAAATTGGGAGCCCCCCATTCCTGCCATCTTAGCCCTCCTGTGAAGCCCAGGCTTCATAGGCGAGCATCATTATCTATGCATACTGTAATACAGTACAAGCATGAAATAAATGCAGTATATAGAACAAGTTTGGAATAAAATATTGCAATAAAAAAAATGTAAAAAAAAATTAAAAATATGTTTAAAATGTATGAAAATAATATAAAAATTTGAATAAACCCACTCTTTCTCGCAATTAAATATATAAAGGCATCACGTAGGGTTTAAAACCAGTCATCTCATTTAATATACATCACTGCCCGGCTGAATGGCAAAAAATTCTGAGCAGAAGAGATGGAACAGAAGGGTTTTTTTTCACAATTTTTCATTTTTTTTGTAAAAAAAAAAATCTGAATTTTGCAAAAAGAAAACTGTGCTTTCCATTTCATTTATTCCATTTTTATAAATAATGGCTCGGCTACGTCTCACATGGGCGGCTGTCGGTATGTCCTTGTCTTATTTCATCCCAAGTTTTTGACTTGATGAACGTTCCTCTGAGGCTTCATCCTCCATATGGCAGAGATAAGACCACGGCTTGAGAGTTCAGGGCACACAACATGATTGAGTATACACCTGAAAAATAAGGGACACTTTGAGGAGAAGGTGATGGGGAAAGTGAAGGAAACATCTCCCTTCTTGAGCCAGGTTGTCATTTGAAGATAAGACTCAATGTCCCGATGGAAAGTGCAATTCTCTGTTCTCTTTGGAAAGGCTAAATTTACTAAAAGTTCAATAAGTAATATAAACTGGTGTGGACGGAGATAAAGTAATCCACTGCACCCTGGTAGACCCTAACCCAACCTTTTCTGTCAACTTTTGTGCCCCCAGTTATCCATCACTGTATCTTCCCGGTTCAATCTCTACCGGATCTCATGTGATTTTTAGCTCAAATGTTAAAGCTTTTCATTCTACGGCTGCAAATCTTTCTATTCTTTTTTTCTAATCTGTTACGCAATTTATTACCCCAAATTTACCCTTTTGGAGAGGCGGCCATTTTTCATTTTTGCGCTTAATATTTTTTCCTTCACCTTCTTCCACGGTTCTTCTACCTTTGATGTAGTCTAGGGCTTTTTTTTAGTAGGGCAAAATCCAGTTTTTAATGACACCGATCAATTTAGTATACAATGTACTATAAAACAGGAAAATTAAATATTTCCAGAGAGGATAAATGGTGAAAAAAGGGTTTAGTTTTTACCCCGTTGTGCAAGATAACTGAACTGATATTATTGGAATTTTGTCTCGGGTGACAGCTGTATAACACGGCTAGCGCCAGCGCAGTATGCTAGATATAGTGATGACATGTTTACTCGGTACTTGTTCTGCACACATCACCAAAGTGTTAAAAGGAACCTTTTACCATGAAAATGCTAGCCAATATATTGGAATCAGGAAGAGGTGAGTATTGTAATATATAGTGTTGTGGGAAAGGGACTTGTAACATAGGAGTTCCTTCACTATATTTAGTCACGTGTCTTACCTTCTGATGCCAGTTATAGAATCTTCATTGTTATGCTGACCACTTTGGAAGGAGTCAGTCTGTAGAAGGAGCTGAGGAGTCGTGACAATTGCAGCAGTGGTGTTTAACTGCGTTGAAGGAGCTTGGAGTGTTTTCTTTTTGTGTCTATTTTCCTCTTGTCTGTCTCCCTTCCTTTCTGTTGTATTATTTCAGTGGTGAAACTAGTGCTCTCGCCAGCCTCCTCACTAGCCAGGGTGAGTTTGGGAAAAGCGAGGGACTAGGCACGGGATCTAGCGCCAGGGCCCACCATTGTATCATATTCCCTGTGTACCCTGTGTGTTGCAGCGCTCCACTGGAGTTCCTTTATATCTGGCTGAACCCTGGTGGTCACGGTGTGACACTGGTATATAAGTTGTAACCTATTGATTGAAATCTCCACTCTTTTCGGGTTTAGTAGTCCAGTGGGTAGTCTCCCTCAATAATTGGCTACTATTAACTGATTAGCACTGCCCACTTGACTCCTAAGCCCCAAATGACTGGAGATTTCAATCAATAGGTTACAACTTATATACCAGTGTCACACCATGACCACCAGAGTTCCGCCAGGTATAAGGGAACTCCAGACGAGTGCCACAACACACAGGGTACACGATACAACAGTGGGCCCTCTCACTAGATCACATGCCTAGGCCCTTGCTTGCCCTGAACTCACCCTGGCTAGTGGAGAAGGCTGGAGAGAGAACTAGTCTCACCACTGAAATAATACAACACAGGGGAAGGGAGACAGACAGGGGGGAAAATAGACACAAAAAGAAAACACTCCAAGCTCCTCCAATACAGCTAAACACCACAGCTGCAATTTCCACGACTCCTCAGCTCCTTCCAGTGACTGGCTCCTTCCAAATGGTCAGCATAAGAATTAAGATTCTGTAACCGGCATTAGATGGTAAGACATGTAACATTATATAGTGAAGGGGAATAGTCACAAAGAGCTGCACCTGAGATTAAGGCTACAAAGGACAGCCAGCTATTAAAGAGTGATTAACCCCTACAGCACCAAAGAAAGAAGATATTCTCAAACACACGCTGCACACCTACCTATAATACGTTGTTGTGACCTTCCGGTCATAGACTCTCCAAAGGTCTCCCAAGAGCGGGACACACCCATAACAATAAGACCCTTCATGATGTCATGCCAGGATGACAAATTAAAATAGTCTCCTGTCTGGTGGCCACAGATTACTGATGTGGCCAGTGTACCAAGTTTCTGAGAATTGATTCACTCATCTCTAAAAAAAAATACAGACTTTATAGTGGTTCTGTAACGCTATAACAAGGTTCCTGATTTAGTGTATGACTGGCCGTTGCACAAATTTTGGTGAATGATTAAAGGAGAAACGTGCATGATCAGGCAGTACCCTGAAATCATCTTGCTCTTTAGAATAGAACACTTGTACAATTCCCGCTAATGATGCATGCATCTCAAGAGTTCATTTTGTCATCGGCACCACTCATTTGTGGGCGTTACCACTTAAAGGGAATCTGTCACCAGGTTTTTGCTCCCCATCTGAGAGCAGCATCATGTAGAGACAGAGACCCTGATTCCAGCGATGTGTCACTTACTGAGCTGTTGCTGCAGATCTAGCAGTTATACAGAGCTCATGAATATGCTAGACTACCTGGCAGCATGCTAAGTAGTCCTCTAATGATAATTTCCTGCTAATTAAACAGTGATTTTATAAAAGCTACACTACGCAGCCCAGTAAGTGATACACTGCTGGAATCAGGGTCTCTTTTCCTTCATCATGCTTCTCTCAGATTAGGTACTAAAAACCTGGTGACATATTCCCTTTAACCCTTTTAGGTTTATGTTCACATTAAGTTTCAGCTTTACATCCATGACTTCGGGGTTCCTGAAAAATGTTGGTATGCGATGAGAACACTCCTGAAAATTGCACCAACCTTTAGATAGATGCCCTGTAGTGACCATTGAGGGGCATAACGTTACTCCTTGAGTTGTAGCATAACAGTACTCCTTGAGTTGTGGCTTAACGTTACTCCTTGCGATGTGGCATAATATTACTCCTTGAATTGTGGCATAACGTTACTCCTTGAGTTGTGGCTTAACGTTACTCCTTGAGTTGTGGCATAACCTTACTCCTTGAGTTGTTGCATAACATTACTCCTTGAGATGTGGCATAACGTTACTCCTTGAGTTGTGGCATAACATTACTCCTTGAGATGTGGAATAACGTTACTCCTTGAGTTGTGGCATAACGTTACTCATTGAATTGTATCATAACGTTACTCCTTGAGTTGTGGCTTAACATTACTCCTTGAGTTGTGGCTTAACATTACTCCTTGAGTTGTGGCTTAACGTTACTCCTTGAGTTGTGGCTTAACGTTACTCCTTGAGATGTGGCATAACCTTACTCCTTGAGTTGTTGCATAACATTACTCCTTGAGATGTGGCATAACGTTACTCCTTGAGTTGTGGCATAACATTACTCCTTGAGTTGTGGCATAAAATTACTCCTTGAGTTGTGGCATAAAATTACTCCTTGAGTTGTGGCTTAATGTTACTCCTTGAGTTGTGGCATAACGTTACTCCTTGAGATGTGGCATAACGTTACTCCTTGAGTTGTGGCATATTGTTACTCCTTGAGTTGTGGCATATTGTTACTCCTTGAGTTGTGGCATAACGTTACTCCTTGAGTTGTGGCTTAACGTTACTCCTTGAGTTGTGGCTTAACGTTACTCCTTGAGTTGTGGCTTAACGTTACTCCTTGAGATGTGGCGTAACCTTACTCCTTGAGTTGTGGCATAACATTACTCCTTGAGTTGTGGCATAAAATTACTCCTTGAGTTGTGGCTTAATGTTACTCCTTGAGTTGTGGCATAACGTTACTCCTTGAGTTGTGGCATAACGTTACTCCTTGTGTTGGGTACATTTTAGGTGATGGCCCAAGACACTGCTCTTCTTTCCCGCCAACCGTTCTGGGCTCAGGGTCCTTCCAAGCCAAAAAAGGGTTGGTTAGTGGAAGGTGTTGTCGGTCAAGGGTCTGCACACAAGGGTGCGGTATTATATCATGAAGGTTTGCATCTCATAAACCATAGCAGAGCAGCAATCTGTACAACATTGCATCACTCCGAAAAAATGCTTAATTTGGATGCATAATGACCCCTCACCCCTTCCCCGCGACACACACACACATACATACACACAACACGACCACAGGCAAGAGGGTTTCCAGATCATTAAAGCGTTTTATAGGCTGTTTCGCAGCAGCGGTTTAACAAATCCATCCTGCAGTGAACTGTCTGTGTGAATGGGGCGTCCTGCTACGCTAAGAGGGGGAATTAGTGCTGTGCCTAGAGGAGGGGGAAGGACGCCGCGCTTGCCAAAGACACCCCACTGGTTTACCAAAGCTGGGAGCAGATTAATCAGACACTAATTCGATTTGCAACAGCTAAAGGATTTTTTTTTTTTCCGCAGCTCAGTGTTTAGGAATTCGGCAGGGGCAGCCATACAGAAAGGAGAGGGGGCACATTAGCATAGACCCCCATTTCCAAATGATTCCGCCTGATCCAATGCTTGTTTGTTCTCTGTCCCCCTTTAGTGCTGACTATAGTCTGCTCGCCTTGACTGACAGATTGTATATAAAAAGCCAGGCTGCCAAAGTGTGGAAATAGGACTGACCTGTTAATGAGGGGCTATGCAGTTAAGTGAAAGGGAGAAGGGGTGAGAAAATGGATTCCTTAAGGTGTTTGGGTGCTGAGTGCCGCATAACTTTTCATTTTTTTGTCCCCCCACTTGTCCCCGGGCGCTGTTTTCTTTGCCTGCATGTGTGCTAAGGATTTCAAAGTCTTCCCAGATCCACTGATAAGACAGGGATTTGTAAAGGTGTTTTGAAAGGTCTCCGATCAATCTTCTCCTGGATAGGGGAGAGCACAAAGAAACTGACTTGGTGACAAAAATAAAAGAAGAACCCTAATCTGGCAACACTTTCTGTTTACGCCTCAATTCAACCGTGTTAACCCCTCATGTGCTGACAATGGTACAAAAAAAATAAAAACCACGCTACTAGAACAGCTTAATATTATTTTATGCATAGTGAAAATAAGTGTTTCAATATTCTGTACCAAAATCATCAGTGTCATTATCCTGTACCCCAAGTGTCAGTGTCATTATCCTGTACCCCGAGTGTCAGCGCCATTATCCTGTACCCCAAGTGTCAGTGTCATTATTCTGTACCCCGAGTGTCAGTGTCATTATCCTGTACCCCAAGTGTCAGTGTCATTATCCTGTACCCCAAGTGTCAGTGTCATTATCCTGCATCCCGAGTGTCAGTATCATTATCCTGTACCCCAAGTGTCAGTATCATTATCCTGTACCCCAAGTGTCAGTGTCATTATTCTGTACCCCAAGTGTCAGTGTCATTATCCTGTACCTCCAGTGTCAGTGTCATTGTACTGTACCCCAAGTGTCAGTGTCATTATCCTGTACCTCCAGTGTCAGTGTCATTATCCTGTATCCCAAGTGTCAGTGTCATTATCCTGTACCCCGAGTGTCAGTGTCATTATCCTGTATCCCAAGTGTCAGTGTCATTATCCTGTACCCCCATTGTCAGTGTCATTGTACTGTACCCCAAGTGTCAGTGTCATTATCCTGAACCCCAAGTGTCAGTGTCATTATCCTGTACCCCAAGTGTCAGTGTCATTATCCTGTACCCCAAGTGTCAGTGTCATTATCATGTACCCCGAATGTCAGTCTCATTATCCTGTACCCCGAGTGTCAGTGTCTTTATTCTGTACCCCAAGTGCCAATGTCATTATTCTGTACCCCATCTCTCAGTGTTTTTATCCTGTACCCCAAGTGTCAGTGTCCTTATCCTGTACCTCAAGGGTCATTATTCTTAGCCATAGAGCTTTCACCAATAATATTTCTATAATTATTGTATAATTAGAAATTCATACTAGTAATTTATGGAGGGGTAAAGTCCTTGTAGCTGCAAAATACCAATAACAGACTGATTAGTATTTGTCCTTATGTTGTGCTTTGTTTTCTCACAGTCCAGGGGCTAAAAAAGACATAAGCACACATAGAATATATGAAATTTAAACTGCATTAGTGCTATGTAAAATATACTGCGGCAAGGTGACCTTTCTCTGATGAGAGTCAGAATAGGAGGCTGTCTAAGCCTCCAATATAAAATAATAAATAAATTCACTGCACTCATAGATTATGATGCAAAAAAATATTTAAATTTATTGTGGCGAATGTGAAGTCATTCGACGACGTTTCGACCCCACCTGGGTCTTAGTCAAGAGTCGCTTAAAGATGGGTGGCTGGCATATGGAAATTTGAGTGGATTATAGCGTTGGTAGAGAATACCTTGAGGATAAAGGTCCTGGGTTTAGTCAGCGCAGCAGCGCTGTGGCTGGTGAAATGGTGTATGGTGTACACATTCAATCATGTCAAAGATTGCTTGCTGGATACCTGGCACAATTTCTCTATCAAGGGCAGAAATAAACATTTTTGGACTCTTCTTACCCCGGTCATGGAAAATCCTATATACAGTGCCTTGCGAAAGTATTCGGCCGCCTTTAATTTTTCAACCTTTTCCCACATTTCAGGCTTCAAAAAATTTAAATGTTATGGTGAAGAATCAACAAGTGGGACACAATTGGATGGAGGGAGTTTGTGAACAGCAGTTTTCAGCTCTTTCCACAGATTCTCGATTGGATTTAGGTCTGGTCTTTGGCTTGGCCATTCTAACACCTGGATATGTTTATTTGTGAACCATTCCATTGTAGATTTTGCTTTATATTTTGGATCATTGTCTTGTTGGAAGACAAATCTCTGTTCTAGTCTCAGGTCTTTTGCAGACTCCAACAGGTTTTCTTCAAGAATGGACCTGTATTTGACTCCATCCATCTTCCCATCAATTTTAACCATCTTCCTTGTCCCTGCTAAAGAAATGCAAGCCCAAACCATAACTGCTAAAGAAATGCAAGCCCAAACCATGATGCTACCACCATCATGTTTGTCAGTGGGGATGGTGTATTCATGGTGATGAGCTGTGTTTTTTTTACGCCAAACATATCGTTTGACATTGTGACCAAAAAGTTTGATTTTGGATTCATCTGACCAGAGTACCTTCTTCCACATGTTTGGTGTGTCTTCCAGGTGGCTTGTGGCAAACTTTAAACAACACTTTTTATGGATATCTGTGAGAAATGGCTTTCTCCTTGCCACACTTCCATAAAGACCAGATTTGTGCAATGTACGACTGATTGTTGTCCTATGGACAGACTCTCCCACCTCAGCTGTAGATCTCTGCAGTTCATCCAAAGTGATCATGGGCCTCTTGGCTGCATCTCTGCTCAGTCTTCTTCTTGTTTGAGATTAAATTTTTGAGGGACAGCCGGGTCTTGGTAGGTTTGCAGTGGTATGATACTCCTTCCATTTCAATATGATCACTTGCACAGTGCTTCTTGGGATGTTTAAAGTTGTGGAAATATTTTTGTAACCAAATCCAGCTTTAAACTTCTCCACAACAGTATCACGGACCTGCCTGCTGTGTTCCTTGGTCTTCATGATGCTATCTGCGCTTTAAACAGAACATGGAGACTATCACAGAGCAGATGCATTTATTAGGAGACTTGATTACACACAGGTGGATAATATTTATCATCATCAGTCATTTAGGACAACATTGGATCATTCAGAGATCCTCAATGAACTTCTGGAGTGAGTTTGCTGCACTGAAAGTAAAGAGGACGAATAATATTGCACACCCCAATTTTCAGTTTATTCTTTTTTACAAAAGTTTAAAATAAGCAATAAATTTCGTTCAACTTCACAATTGTGTCCCACTTGTTGTTGATTCTTCACCATAACATTAAAATGTTTATCTTTATGTTTGATGCCTGAAATGTGGGAAAAGGTTGAAAAATTCAAGGGGGCCGAATACTTTCGCAAGGAACTGTAAATATTGTGGCAGCCATTTATAGATAAGTTACAATGTTTTTTATACAATGGCCACAACACAGTTTTCTCACGGCTGCATGTGACCACTTTACCACCAGTCAGTGAGTTTTACTTCCCAGTGGGCTTTAAAGACGTATTTTTCTTTATAGATTGTATCTATTGCATTTTCATTCTTGCACTTTTCTTAAGTTGGGGCTTGACTGGCAGGAAGGATTGATAACTCCTTCTGCCTCATTAAGACTGTAGCCAATCATTATATTATTTGCATAATCTGCTTCCTTCACATTCTTTGATTAGTTGGGATATAATTCCTCCCTTTTTTTACCCTTTCAAAATGTTCATTGTGTCTTGTTCATTGAAGCACCTAGATCCGAACTAAAAAACGTCATCAATATATCTGCTAGAAAATGCTCATGGAAATAGAACAGATAGCATAATCACAGCAGCGAGGCTTCTGCTTCATCACTTCTAAACTTTTATCCTCCAAAATGCTTAGCCTTGAAAAGCCAATACATGTATGTGAAAAAATGTCACAATTCTGTCCCGTGTCAGACAGGAAATTCTCGAGTCCACCCTCTCCCTATCCAAAACATGTTCAGGTCCATTTATAATTACATTGTATACACCAAACATATCGATAAAATCTCATAGGTTAGTTGTGATTCATGAGAAATAGATACTAGCAGGGGCATATATAGGACTCATGGGGCCCCATAGCAGAAGATCTAATTGCCACCCCCTAAAAATATATATATATTTGGCTTGGTCACAGAAGAGTATATCTCACAACTTTGCAGGTCTTACAAAGTAATTTATCTCTTATTGAATCTCCTACTGTAGATTCCCCTTTCATTGCACCCATAAGGTTTGATGTCAACAAAAGTGCCCCCCAAACGCTGTATGATACAGTAAATTCCTCCAAAGTACCCTCCAGACACAGTTTGATGACACTACTGTAATCCCCCTCAACCACCTGGGCAAAGTATGGTGACCCCAACACAGTATGATCCTGTGATATGCACACAGCTCTCCATGCAGTATAAGGGTCCTGCATACAGTATAATGACCCCCACACCTCTTCACACTGTATAATGGCCTTCACTAGGCCTCCAAACAGTATAATGGCTCCCATGCAGTATAAGGGTGCTACATACAGTATAATGACCCCCACACCTCTTCACACTGTATAATGGCCTCCACTAGCCCTCCAAACAGTATAATAACCCCCACGCAGCCCTCCACACAGTATTATGGACCAAACACAAACCTTCACACTCTATATTTGGTTGCATACAGTATAATGGCCTTCATGTATCCCTTCACAAAATATATTGACTCCCTCATAGACCTCCGAATATTATAATGGTCCCCACATAGCTCTCCAAATATTATAATGCCCCCATACAGTTTTCCATATAGTATAATGCAACCCATAGTCCTCCATATAGTATAATGGGCCCAACATTTCCTCCCATATAGTATAATACACACCCCATAGTCCTCCATATAATGTAATGCACCCATATTACTCAATATAGTATAATGCACCTCATGGTCCTACATATAGTATAATACACACCTATAGTCCTAAATATAGTATAATGTGCCTCATAATCTAATATATACATCTGAGTGTATGAGACAGACAGACAAAGAGACAAACAGACAGGGAAAGAGACAGAGAGACAAAGAGAGACAGACAGACAGAGAGATAGAGAAATAGACAGACAAACAGACAGGGAAAGAGACAGGCAGACACACAGAGACTGACACACAGACAGACAGAGAGAGACAGACAGAAAAACTGAGAAAGAGACAGATTGACAGACAGCTACAGACATGGATAGAGACAGACAGACAGAGACAGACAGACAGGCAGATGGAGACAAACAGAGACAGAAAGACAAAGAGATACAAAGAAAGACAGAGAGACAGAGATACAGACAGATAGACAGACAGAGATGGGAGAGAGGGAGAGAGAGGGTACTATCCCAGGCAACGCCAGGTAGTACAGCTAGTCCTTCATATATTATAATGCACTTTTTTTTATCTTCAATATAGTTTAATTATTATTATAATTTATTATTATAGCGCCATTTATTCCATGGTGCTTTACAAGTGAAAGAGGGTATACATACAACAATCATTAACAGTACAAAACAGAATGGTATAGGAGGAGAGAGGACCCTGCCCGCGAGTGCTCACAGTCTACAGGGAATGGGTGATGGTACAATAGGTGAGGACAGAGCTGGTAGCGCAGTGGTGTACTGGACTGAGGGTTATTGTAGGTTGTAGGCTTGTTGGAAGAGATGGGTCTTGAGGTTCTTCTTGAAGCTTTCCACGGTAGGGAAAAGTCTGATATGCTGAGGTAGAGCGTTCCAGAGTATGGGGGAGGCACGAGAGAAATCTTGTATGCGATTGTGGGAAGAGGAGATAAGAGAGGAGTAGAGAAGGAGATCTTGTGAGGATCTGAGGTTGCGTGCAGATAGGTACCGGGAGGCTATGTCACAGATGTAAGGAGGAGACAGGTTGTGGATGGCTTTGTATGTCATGGTTAATGTTTTGAACTGGAGTCGTTGGGCGATGGGAAGCCAGTGAAGGGATTGGCAGAGTGGCGAGGCTGGGGAATAGCGAACGGAGAGGTGGATTAAGCGAGCCGCAGAGTTTAGGATAGATTGGAGGGGTGCAAGAGTGTTGGAAGGGAGGCCAGAGAGCAGGAGGTTGCAGTAGTCGAGGCGGGAGATGATGAGGGCATGCACTAATGTTTTTTCTGATTCTTGGTTAAGGAAAGCACGGATCTGGGAGATATTTTTGAGTTGTAGTTTGCATGAAGTGAAGAGGGCTTGGATGTGTGGCTTGAAGGATAGAGCAGAGTCGAGGGTTACTCCAAGGCAACGAGCTTGTGAGACTGTGGAGAGTGAGCAACCATCAAGTTTGATGGAAAGGCTTGTTGGAGGAGATGAGTGAGGAGGAGGAAAGACAATAAACTCTGTTTTGTCCATGTTAAGCTTTAGGAATCGTGCAGAGAAGAAGGATGAAATAGCAGACATTGTGGAATTTAATGCACCCCATAGTCTTCCATATAGTATAATGCACCCCCCATAGTCCTCCATATAGAATAATGCACGCTCCTTGATGGGGCTTTGATGTTAAGTGGTATTGATGTTGTTGCTTCTAACAATTGCTTTTCCTAGTTTGCGTCGGACTGGAGCGTAGTCAGCTCTTTGTGATAATAAGTTTTCTAAAGCACATATGAGATGCTGGGACTGCTGTAAATACATCACAGGAGACACTGGGACTGGAACATATACATCACAGGAGACATGGGGGCTACAGTATATACATCACAGGAGATGCTGGAGAATATGCTGGAGTCATATACATCACTGGGGACGGCTGAAGGCATATACATGATTGGGAGGAATAAGGGCATATAAATCACTGGGCAGGGCTGGGTGCATACACATCACTGGGGAGGGCCTGGATAATATACATTATACATCACTGGGGAGGATGGAAACTTATATATCCCTGGGGAGGCTGGGGTATATATATATATATATATATATATATATATTGTATATCTCTGGGAAGGCTGGCATATATATCACTGGGGAGGCTGGGGTCATAAATATTACTGGGGAGGCTGGGGTCATGTACAGCACTGGGGAGGCTGGGGTCATGTACAGCACTGGGAATGGTGGGGACACATACATCAGTGTGGAGGGCTGGGGTCACATACAGGACTGTGGATTACCGGGGTCATATATATCACTGGGGAGCCCTTTATGGATTCTCCCATAATCTCTTAGATGAATCAGGGCCTTTTCCTTATTTTTTTTTTATCATTTTACATAATTTTATTACTATCATATATAATTATAAAATTGATTTTAAAATCTTTCAAATTGATATTGAAAAAGTTGCCATGTTAATGGTGATGCTATATTTTATTATTTATATCAAGTTGAAAAGCTTGCCCAATATAATAAACTAATGTTATTAGAGGTGAGCAAAAAAAAAAATTAGCGAAACCCCAGACCAGTAGCCACCAGACCAAAGCTCTCCTACATACCGGTATCCCCGTCACCTCCTCTGATAAGTACGTCGAAGGTGACGTCATGCAGAATTCATGCCGAAATAATGATAGTGGGGCTACTAGTTAGGAGAAGTGCTGCGGCTATCGACAGGTAGGAGGATGTTCTCAAGGCTCCTCTTCTCAGAGAACAGAAACTACCAACGTGGCTGTTGGAACAGAGTCCTGCGAATCTTTCTGATCAATTCAAGAACTTAACTACCGTAGTGTTATACGTTTTTTTTTATTTATTTTAATTAATTTTGCCATCACAGAATCCCTTGAAGAAGCTAATTTCCAAATTAGGGAGCTTTCCATTAGAAGCATTACTATAGTTCCAAGATTCGTGAGCTACTTGTTGTGAGAATACAATATTTAAAATAATATCAGACAGAGTTGATTGGTGCACCGTGGGCAGTCCTCAGAACAATAAGTCAGTAAATCTGGCCGTCCTGCTCCTCCCCAACTTTATTGCTTAAGGGACTAGAGTTGTCAATCAATGAAGAGCCGCATGGTGCCTCGGAGATGTGCTTTCTTCATGACGTCATTTCAACCTTCACAGAATCTTGGTCAGGCTGAATTTGACCATTGTTTTAAAATGATGTCTTCCAAAACTATTATCTGTTATGTAGGAATTTTTAAGGGCATGATCTGCAGAATCTGGATGAGTGTGGCATGATTGACTGATCATTTGTAACTTCGCACAAGTACATTAGAGGTTAATTTAAAAAAAATATATATATATTGACCTTGGTCTGAGTTTGGTCTGGCATGTTAGTGATCAAAATATTCCTGGTTTTTGATTGATCAATTGCAAACTGGTCGATTCTGATCTTTTGGGTATAGCCAAGCGCTCTTGTATTCTCCATGAGAGCCACTACCTGAGGTTCTGGTGGTGGCTTATCTCACCGAGAATAAAAGGAGTGGCAGTCTGATATTGGACATATCGGTTCCTTATCTCCACCAACCTTATCGGCAGTCCGAAATTGGACATTTCTTTATCTCCCCTAACCTCATCATCTAACGAGGAGAGTCAGGAGGCCCCTATACACCTTAGACAAAAGGTTCCAACCATTCTGACCTTGAGAGCCACAGCTAGCTCTGAAAAATGGTCACGAGACACAGTCAGCTCTAAAGGTCGCTGATCGCTACAAATCTTTCAGGACCATTTTTTGGTCTTTTGTTTCCCGCTGCGCAGCATGCATCAGTGTGTTTGACACCGTTACAACGACTTCGTTAGCGACTTCCCTTTCAAATAGCTGCTTTGACACGTTCCCAATGACCAGCTAGGTTGTTCTGCAGGTCCGTATCGCTGCTGCGTCATTGGCAAAGTCTGCCTGTTTGAGAGCTCACCAGCGACTCACCAAAGACTTTGTAGCGATCCCGGCCAGGTAGGGATTGCTGGTGGGATCGCTAGAAAGTCTCAGTGTGTAAAGGGGCCTTAGAGAGGTTCACAAGCCACATCCAGCTCCTGCCCCCCTCAGAGTAGTGACACCCAGAACCCCCATTACTGGTATAATGACAGCAAAAGCTTATCCACAGAAATCACGGTGAAGCTGTATACCAAAATCCAGGGGTTCCTACTTTAATTACCGCCATTCAGATCTGTTCTTCTATGTGAGGCTACTTCCAATAGTCACCATCTTGAGACCTCCTCTTCATAGCTATTTGCTGTTTCATAGGTGTTTATATACTAAGCTGGCAGACAGCCATGAGCCACACATCACGAACCCACAAGCCACATGTTGTACTGAGCCACAGGTTGGGCACCCCTGCCTTAGACTATCAGTCGAGCCCTCCAATATCAGTGGGTTCGGCTGACGTTAGTCTAATGTGTGTGGGGCTCTTTAGTATCTAAATGAGTAGATGTTTTTGTTCTCTTGCAGTGTAATAGTGTGGTGCCCTTGGAAAGGATATTAAAATCCAAGGCAACTGTAGAGAAAAGTCTGGTCAAATGGAAATTAATTTACGGTAATTGTCGTATATAAATATTTGTTAATTATTAATCAGATTGATGCAACTTCAGCTGCTGATGTTTCGGTCCTTCCACCATACATATTCCCCGGCTATGGTCACCATCCATACTCAGACGTCTGCTCTACGTGTGATCAAGGTCCCGGAGGACGGGAACATCTATTACTTCTAAGTGTCATCTCATTCTGATGAAAGATTGACGAATATTTACATACAACCCTATACTTTACACCTAGAGCCATGGACTTTTCTATACATCATGGCTCTTTTAATACTTCCACAGTATTTTACCCAAAAATCAAAACATGACAAAATGACAATATCTTTAGCATTTTTACTTTATTTTAATACATTCCGTTATTATTTTCATTTTTTTAAGAGATTGTTAATATATGAAATTAACATATGTATTTATTTGTCAAAATCAAATCAAGGAAAAATTAAATTCCTATTTTTTTTTAAAAAAGGAAACATGACTTTTGTTATAGGCTAGAATAGATGTTTTTTTTGCAAAGTAGACTTACCCTGATGAGATTTCAGAAATCTGGAAACATGTCAGTAGTGGTCACAATTATGTCAGGAATTTGCAAGTCTATTTTCCCCAGGTAGAAAAGTTGACTGAGTGCAAATATCTGTAAGACTCTCCCAGGACTGACACTTCTTACAGCCTCTGGTAGAACATACCATACACAAAGAGAACAGTTTATCCAGCAAAGATAATCCACGGCCCATGGATACTCTGACAAGCCCACACCTTGTCTAAACCCAGATATTATCATACCTATTGAAAATAAATGGGGCTAACTTTCTAGATTTTTTACACCCCCTCTGATAAACTACCTTCTTTAATAGGTATTGAAGGATATACCCCCTACAAAGGATACTGGATATCTTTCTGACTGCTGGGGGTCCAACCAGAGTTCTCAAGAACTGGGCTCTGCAGCTTTGAATTCTCCAAATGGTCGTAGATAGGACGACTATTTTTGGCAGTCTCAAGACAATGAAGTGGAAGTCAAATTTGGGCTGTGAACAACCATATTTTCCTGACCATTGGAGTTCCCAACCGTATGACCCCCAACAATCATTAAGCTATACTGTATACTATGGAAATACCCTTTTAATGCTTCTCCCATGATAGATAGCCTCACCTAGAATGAGCAGGTTCCCTACAATTTTGATTTAAGCATAAAGGGGCTTTCTATACTTTGTCCTAAGGATAAAGAATCTCCCTAAACTTCATCCTAAGGATGGTGAAGTGTCCTAAACTTTGTGAGGCTCCCTATTTTTAAAGATAACCCAGCAATACACTTTAGATAGCCACGCGTTGATCTGCTTTGTCCTCTCTCTCCATCCTCATACACCTTTTATACTCAGCTTTGCTTTGTTGACTGCCACCGTCATCCTTTCATGGAGACCATTTATCACCCTTAAGAATAAAGGGATTGGGCATGTTAAAAATCAACATGCCTGACCCTTTTTTATTACTTCTTCCATTTGAGGAGAGTCAGGACATCATACTCATTAGATGGTTGGCCACTGTCATCCGCAAATATATGAGACATTCATTCAATGTGTTTTCCTACCATGTCAGTCTTTTTGTGGCTTCTCAAGACATAGGATTCTCCTAGTGAGGTCTTTAGTCTCTGTCCTGTCTCTTTTAAGGAAGGGCTATCTTCCTACACATTCTTGTAATTGACCAGTTCCTTTCACGCTCCCCTAGAAATGAACACTCATCTTGTAGACTCTCGGAGATAGGGGATCACCTATTCTATATCCAAGGGTTAGCTGACTACCTATTTTTGCTCCTCTGGGGTCAGACAAGCTCCCTACACTTCTCTCCTTCACTTTCTGATAAGATTGATATCCCCGTTTTGGATTCACCTTTTTCTGTTTCATTCTTTTCCAAACTCAGAAACCTACTTTCATCCTCCCAACTTAACCCCTTATAGGGTAATCAGACATCACTACTAAAATCATAAGTCGTGAGAATACAGGCACCATTAATAACCCGTATCTCTTCTAAAAAGAGAGTGAGGTGCTGTCACAAGGTGCCAATATAGTCAGGGAGGTCAACTTAGTACCCCAGCGACTGCTCCTCCTTGTTTCAGAAGTAAAAGGACTTTATGATGTATATAATTGTGTAGATATTGCTATATATCCAATTCACCAGTGCTTGTGTATTTATGTAGCAATATAATGTGCAGTCATCAGCGGCATAGGGTTCACTTAACCACAAAAGAAAAGGTTGATGGAGAAGAATAGCGAACCTCAAAGATTTTCTAAATATCCTGACACCATCTAAGAATTACAGTATGTCATACCCACCATAGACTTCAATGGGACATTCCACCTTGTATGGATAATTTTAGGCTTTACAACTCACAGACATCCAGTATCTCTAAAAAGACAGAATACAATATGTCTGTATATGCATATCACCGCCCCTGAAGATCTGTAAAATTCAAACATTTTTTCATAGGTGGCCCAAATGTTCCTCCTGTCTTGGATGCGGAGGTGATACGTTGGTTCACCATTAAGGTGGCCACACACATAATTCTAGTATAGTCGGGTCTGTGATTAATCAGTTGTATGTGAGATCATTAGTACCGACAATTCAACCACCTGCAAAGTGGCAGATGATTGCAGGTCTTTGCGGCGTGGCAGATGATTGTGGGTCTTTCCAGAGTGGCAGATGATTGTGGGTTTTTGCAAAGTAGCTGATGATTGTTGGTCTTTGCGAAGCAGCAGATGATTGTGGGTCTTTGCGGAGTGGCTGATGATTGTGGGTTTTTGCAGAGTGGCTGATGATTGTGGGTTTTTGCAGAGTGGCTGATGATTGTTCGATTTTGCAGAGTGGCAGATGATTGCAGGTTTTTGCAAAGTGGCTGATGATTGTGTGATTTTGTGGCCTGGCCGATGATTGTGGGGTTTTGCGGAGTGGTTGATGATTGTGGGTTTTTGCGGAGTGGCTGATGATTGCAGGTCTTTGCGGAGTGGCTGATGGTTGTGGGATTTTGTGGAGTGACAGAAAATTGTGGGTTTTTGCAGAGTGGCTGATGAATGTTTAATTTTGGGGAGTGGCAGATGATGTGGGTTTTTGTGGACTGGCTGATGATTGCAGGTTTTTGCAAAGTGGCTGATGATTGTGGGTCTTTGTGGAGTGGCTGATGATTGTGGGATTTTGCAGACTGGCCAATAACTGTGGATTTTTGCGGAGTGGCTGATGATTGTGGGTTTTTGCGGAGTGGCAGATGATCATCTACATGCAGCCAGTACTACCATATGGACATAGCTTCAGCTGTCAATGGGCAAAGAATACAACTTAAGAAATCTCATTTTAGGTAGCCAGTCGATGGCCATTGCAAATCTATTTGACATTGCCTTATTTTCCAAGCTAAATTGGTCCAATTTGATTTTTATCTTGTATAGGGCCATCTTTATGGGTGGGCACTTGTGCCTTCATAGGTCAGGAAGAGACACCAATTTTATCGTCTTTTATTTCTAGGAGGCGATTTTTTTTTTGTCGCCCCCTGCTTCGGCAGAAAAGGGGGTAATATACCCTCGGGGATATTGCTGGGGAATAAGAGGGGGTGTCGCTATTGCAGGTCACTAAGCTTCCAGCTAATAGGGAGGATACTATAAAAGGCTCCAGCTACTATAGGATGAAGATCTTAACTCCACCAGCATAGATGCTATAATGCTGCCTCCTATGGATGATGAACTTCAATGTGTAGAGGTAATTGCTCTTTTATGTTTATGGTATAGTTTGCGGGTTGGTAAATTACTCTATACCAGTGATTGTGTAAGCCTATCAGCATGAGTACCACCTCCCCCACTTACCCCGCACCACATTTTCTTTCCATACCGTACAGGTGAGATTTTCGTCCGCCTCGTAAAGAACAGGCTCTATGCCTATCGTAACCCCCTAGTTTCCAGCAGGATGGGCAATCTCTAACACACTAGTCAACAGTCTTTTGCTCTTTTGCAAGATAGACACTCACAAAGCAGAGGTGTAGATGGTATTTTTTCCCCCCTGGAGCAAACGTTTAGCTTATAGCCTTTGACCATGTATTTGAAATATCCTGGACAAGGCAAAGTGGCTTGTTGTCACCCTCACCCAGCACTTTGGGTACATGCCTGCTTTCCTGGTCTAGCTTCATCCCTGCAAAAAAAGGAAAATAAATATATATCTCTTAAGTCTCTCAAAACATAGCGACATTCATATGTTAGTCACTGTAACAAAATAATGGGTCACCTCTCTTTACCACCTACGACTTCATGTAACTTAATTCTTTCTCAAATCTCAGCCTCACTGCAAAAAGCAACCCCCATGCCTCCAGACTCCGTCATGATTGACACCTCCTTATATCCATGCAGGAAATGTACAAGTTAGTATAGAGCAGGCACAACCCTGTAGACACCATGAAGACCGGCAGCCCAAACCTTACCAGTAACCACTTCCACCTCTCCATCCAGCCTCCACTAAGAGGATCTTTATTCCATGCAGCCTCTACCAAGACAGACAGCCTCTAAATGCTTATGGCCTCTACAAAAATAGTCACAGCTCCTGGTAAGATGCCTGCAATCTCTGCTATGACAGCCCCAGTCATTCTTCTCAACAGGTTACAGCACCCGCAACCTGCACCAAAACATTCAGGTCTCGCTGCTGCCTCTCCTGCACGCCTCATATCCCAGTTAACTCTTTCCTTTTCTGTTGCCAAATGTTCAATATCTTCTCTCTTACTCAAAATTTTCTCATCCCTTTTCTGTTTTCCCCATCACCTCTCATCTTTTTTTTCCAAGATGAAGCTGATCCCTTAATTTTGGTGCTCACCTTATCTGTAGGCTCTCCTTGTCACCTTCTGTCTCACACTTTCCCTTGGCGAACACAAACCTCTCTTTACTCGTTCCCTACCTCTATCCTCCAGCCTTCCCCCCCCTCTTCTTTTTTTCACCTCCTCTCCTCCCCTCCTCTTCTTCTTCTGCATGTGAATCAGTGGCTTGCAGCCTTCCCTGCCCAATGTTCTTCTACCAGTGGGTGTCGTTGTAATTCCCCCTAATGCAATGTCATTCCTTGAGATGACCTCAAGCCAAACAGTCTGAGAGCTTCATTCACTTTCTATAGCAAGACAGGGAAAGACAGTCACCAAAAACTTCTCATCTGTACAGAAGGATGTGAGGATTCACTCTGCAGATTGGCTGACTCTTCTCATCATCCTCAGTCTCCAAAGCTGAGCTGCCCCATGCTGCACAGCCTGCACTGAGCAGCCACCAAACTATCATCCTCAACTTTTTTTTTTCTTTTTAATTAGTGCAATTTTTAACTTTTTAAACTTTTTTTTTAAATCCCCCTATTTCCTCCATCTCTTAATTTAATTCTAAGGTAGTGCATTTTTTTCTATAATTACTCTTTAATTGCAGAATGCTAGGTAAGGACCTTCACGATAGCAAAAGAAGGTGTGACATATCCATTCCATTCTAAAGCCCTTATATATACAGATTGTGTTTTCTACATTTTTTTTATTTATCTATTTTATTATTTTATTTTTTTTTTTTACAATTGGACAGGACTTTTATGCTGTCATTTAGCTTTGCTTTATATCATTCTCGCAAAAACTTTTGTTAAATTGTAACTTTTTTTCTTCTTTTGGATCCTTTCCGCTAAATGATGTCATCTCTGTTTGATTTTGGTTGCTAGTCTATTTCAGTTATTTTTACCATCTGTTTTTAGTAACTTCCTAGGTGACTAAAATATTTTATATTATCATTTTTTTCTTTTTTTTTTTTTCTTTCTGTGTTTGCATTCGTTTTGCTAGGAGTACAGGCCAGTGGAAGGATCTGTGGTCAAGGCAGGGTTAAGCTGATTCGAAGATGATGCTGAAAGGGCACTTTTTGCTGTTCCTGCTAGTTTCTTTGTCCTGTACCGCTCAAGAAAGTAGAGGAGGATATGGGATGAATATGTTTTCCATCCAGACAACACAGCCCGATCCCTGCTACGATGAGAATGGCAACCCTAGGAGATGTATTCCGGACTTTGTAAACTCAGCTTTTGGGAAGGAAGTCAAAGTTTCAAGCACCTGCGAGAAGAACCCATCAAGGTATTGTGTGGTGACAGAGAAAGGGGAGGACAGATTCAGGAACTGCCATTTTTGCAATGCCTCGGACCCTAAAAAAGCTCATCCACCCTCTTTTCTAACTGATCTCAATAACCCCCACAACCTCACCTGCTGGCAGTCGGAGAACTATATTCAATATCCTCAGAACGTCACCTTAACCCTGTCCCTAGGAAAGAAATTTGAGGTGACTTATGTGAGTCTCCAGTTCTGTTCTCCGAGGCCGGAATCCATGGCTATTTTCAAGTCTATGGACTATGGGAAATCTTGGGTACCATTTCAGTTCTACTCAACCCAATGTAGAAAAATGTACAACAAACCCAATAAAGCCGTCATTACTAAGCAAAATGAGCAAGAGGCCATCTGCACAGACTCTCATACAGATATGCACCCTCTCTCTGGAGGCTTGATAGCCTTCAGCACCTTGGATGGTAGACCCTCTGCACATGACTTTGACAATTCCCCAGTCCTTCAAGACTGGGTGACAGCTACAGATATCAAGGTTGTGTTTAGCCGTCTTCACACCTTTGGGGATGAGAACGAAGACGACTCAGAATTGGCCAGAGACTCTTACTTTTATGCCGTTTCCGACCTTCAAGTCGGGGGTCGATGTAAGTGCAATGGACATGCCTCAAGATGCGTCAAGGACAGAGACGACAACCTGGTGTGCGACTGCAAGCACAACACTGCTGGACCGGAGTGTGACCGCTGCAAACCTTTCCACTACGACAGACCTTGGCAGCGAGCGACGGCAAGAGAAGCCAATGAGTGTGTGGGTGAGTAGACACAACTTGCTGTTCACTCGGATGGGGTGTAGAGAGAGTTAAAAAGTGGTAACGAGACAAGTGCACAAAATTGTGTCAGTTCTGTGTTATCTACAGACGAACGACTCCGGGTCGCTTTCCCTTTTTGTGTGGTGGAATTCCCTAAGATTGGATACAGAAAGTGATGTGATAGTCCGCGTTGAGTTTTTTTTGTCTTTGTCGGTTTGTTGGCCTTTGCAGCTGGCCAAGGCTTTGTAGCTTTAACAAAGTGCATATTAATGGTTACAGCTTATACATTGTTGTATAGATGAAATAGCCCTCGGCAACTTAAACACACGACAAAGATCTAATATTTACTCTTGGCAACCCGCAGGCAAAAAAAAGTAACAAAAACCACAGAAGTTACAGTCAGCCTTCAGACTCTTTTTATCGTGATACTCGTCTGGCTCCTTATCTTGTGTTTGCAGCTCGGGAGAAAATTAAATTTCATTGAATGTCTTCCATTCAATTTCCCAGTGATGTCATAAGCGATTCTTTTTATCCCTGTCAACACGCGACCGATTTGGCCCAAACTCCCTTTTAAAACGCTGCCTGGACAGCTGCAATTTCTCCTGGAATTGCTCCATGGTTAGTTAATTAGTTAATGAGCCCATGGAGAAAATTGCAGTGCAAGTGATACCTTTTATTGCCTGACTGAGTTGGGTTTATATTGCAGCAAAGAATTAGTAAAGTTAGACACAAGCATATAAAAGTAAATTGTCCGGTACTCAACTATGTGAAAGATGACAGATAAACTCCGATAGGATATCATTATAGAAAGAGTAACTGAACTTGGTGATTTTTCCACTGATCCGGTCTTGTTCATTTCCAATCCTAAACTTTTACACTTATATTACATATTAGATGGAAAGATAGAGGGATAGATGGATGGATGGAGAGATAGATTGATATAGATATAGAGGGATAGATAAATAGAGGGATAGATGGAAAGATGGATGGATAGATAGAGCGATAGATGGAAAGATAGATAGATAAATAGATAGATAGATAGATAGATAGATAGAGGGATAGATAGAAAGATGGATGGTTGGATGGATGGATAGACAGATAGATATGAGAGATAGATCAATAGATACATAGAGGGATGGATGGATGCATGGATGGATGGATGGATGGATGGAGAGATAGATCAATAGATATGAGAGATAGATGGATAGATGGCTAGATAGATAAATGGATGGATGGATAGATGGATGGATAGATGGATAGATGGATGGATAGTGAGATGGATAGATAGAGGGATAGATGGAAAGATGGATGGATGGATAGATAGACAGATAGATATGAGAGATAGATCAATAGATACATAGAGGGATGGATGGATGCATGGATGGATGGATGGATGGAGCGATAGATCAATAGATATGAGAGATAGATGGATAGATGGCTAGATAGATAAATGGATGGATGGATAGATGGATGGATAGATGGATGGATAGTGAGATGGATAGATAGAGGGATAGATGGAAAGATGGATGGATGGATAGATAGACAGATAGATATGAAAGATAGATCAATAGATACATAGAGGGATGGATGGATGGATGGATAGATAGATGGATGAATAGTGAGATGGATAGTGAGATGGTTAGTGAGATGGTTAGATAAATAGATGGATGGATGGATGGAGAGATAGATCAATAGATATGAGAGATAGAGGGATAGATTGAAAGATAGATGGATAGATGGAAAGATAGATGGATGGATGGATGGATGGATGGAAAGATAGATAGATAGATAGGTAGATAGATAGGTAGGTAGATAGATAAATAGATAGAGGGATAGATAGATAGGTAGATAGATAGGTAGATGAATATAGATGGCTGGATGGGGAGATAGATCGATAAATATGAGAGATAGATAGATGAATATATAGAGAGATAGATAGAGGGATAGATGGAAAGAATGATAGAGGGATAGATAGAGGGATAGATAGAGGGATAGATAGAGGGATAGATGGAAAGAATGATAGAGGGATAGATAGAAATATAGATAATGTATATAAAAATATTGAAAGAGATAGAAATAGATATATACATGGAAAGATAAAGAGAGAGACAGATATGAAGGATGGATAGACAAACAGATAGGAAAATAAAAACAGTACTTTTTATGGAAAAATGGATGGAACCCCGAAGGTTATCAACAAAACCTCTTCTATACCAATCCAAAAATGGGGACAATACTTCAGTCAGATGGTGAGAAAATGAATTTTAATGGATTTTAATTAGGCCATAAAATCAATTTTCTTAGCATTTCACTTTAGAGTACTGCCCCCATTTTTCGGACTTAGATAGATGGATAGATAGAGATATATTCATGTCTT
This sequence comes from Anomaloglossus baeobatrachus, assembly GCF_048569485.1. Lineage (NCBI taxonomy): Eukaryota > Metazoa > Chordata > Amphibia > Anura > Aromobatidae > Anomaloglossus > Anomaloglossus baeobatrachus. The sequence goes on from NC_134357.1 coordinate 495,363,009, forward strand.
TTAAGTAACATATTATATTTCAACACAGCAGATAATCGTTTTTTTTCTGAAGCCTGCCGAGATTTCTCCTTAGGGTAAGGTTAATCCTTCTTGCAAGGCCTCCTAATGTTTCCCTCTAAATCCTCGGAGCAGCTCCTTAAAAATATATTCTACGCTGTAAATAAAGAAAGTCACTTTTTAAATTATGTGGATTTTAATTTTTTCAAATAGTATTGGAATATAGAAGTTAGAATATGTCGACCCAAATTAGGGAAAAAAAAAAAGTTTAAGAAAAAAAAACCTCTTCCAGTGGCGTTGGATAATAAGTCACATACCTACACTTTCCCAAATTCTGTTATTTCCGTAGCCAGAAAGCAAAGCAGGGAAAACACTCAACCATTTACCATACAGATCAGATTTCAAAGTGACTCCCAGCGATATAATCCCTCAAGAAATTATATTTAATGTACTAACAAATTTGAAGACTTTTTTTTTTTTTTTTCATAATGATCAGAATTCACTGTTTTCATTAAAATACTGAAATCATTTTATTCGTATTATTCCTGCAGGGGTTAACTTTGCAGCATACTGATATGGTATCACCATTTTTTTTTATTATTATTATTTGTAGTTTTTTTTAAATGTATGTATTTATTTTTTTCTTTATTGAAATCTTTTAATTTTTTGTATTTTTTATTCTTTTTTTTTAAATCTTTTTGTAAGCACAGAATATACCAGACAAGTTAATCTGGAGGCAGAATGGGCCTGGCTTCGCCGTCATAACCTTTTAATAGGAAATTCCCTGAGCTATGAACCGTGATTATGAGACAGGAGAGGAAGCTATTAGTCAGGAGGCATCGGAAGTGACCTTTTTACTTTTTGTTTTGGCCTTTTTATGAATTAAATTTTTTTTAATTTGGAATGTAATTATAGAATAATTATAAATATATTTTTTGTTTTTAGATCTATAGAGAATAATGACCAGATTGTCATAACTTTTTTATTCAGTCGGTCAACCACATAACCCTTATGTTTTACGGCATTTTATATGTGTGTTTATGCATCTTTTATTCTGTACAAATAGATCATTATATTATATTGCTGAGACCCCTCATCTTCAGTTCCATTTACACTTTTTTCCTTTTATTTTATTTTTTTCTTTATTTTTTATTGTTTATTTTTTTAAAAAATTTGTATTGACCATATATATTTTTTTATTAATTGATTGCTGATGTGAATTTGTATATTCTTCCGGAAAGTGGCCATAATTTACAGTCCAGCCTCCCCGGCGGGTGCGATGTTGTACAGTTACATTTCACATGTCGAGTTCATTATCGTCGTTCCACAAATTGCGGCTCGTACCATCCACCTGCAAGTCATTAAAACATCGCTGTCGCTAATGACCTAATCGTTCTGTAAATTGCCCCATGATTTACAGTATTGCCTGGGAAAAATAACAAAAGTCCACTAATCACTACCACATCATCCACACAACTAAGAGGGATAAAAAGCACCATGACGTCTGATATCTGTGCATTGAGGATCACGCATCCGTAGTAATTGGTGGCTTCTAAGCCACATTCTGCAATATTGTATGGATCTGCCCTTCCTTAATATTTTTGACATATTCCCAAAATGTCAGGCCCAAAAACCAAAACGTCATATGCGGTATTGATGTGATGAGATTGAGTGCAATTCAAGAAAAGTTAGGGGCAAACTCAACTTTTGTTTCTGAGCTCCATTTTTTAGATACATCTCCCAACGTGAAGCAATCGACCATCGACGGTCCCTGTTTGACAAAAATCCCAAAATGTCATACCTAAGGGTTGATATAGTTACATGTTGGCGTAAATGCATGGAACGTGACGCATTTATATATGTTTCAATTTGCTCCTACAAAGAAAAATCAATTTTTGGCTTGGCTCACGTCGATCGCTCGAACATGAGAGAGGAAAAGACATGTACAGTACATAAAAGTTTATGGACGTCTTTGCGTTGCTGTCCCACGGGCCGTTAGATCTTACAGCGGCCATAAAATCTTTATAGCAAACGGAGGAAACGCGAACACGTTTACAACTTTGTCACTACCACTTTTACAACGAAACCATAAAGTAAAAAAAAATTGACGTCTGCGAAGAGTGATATATTTTTATTGTCTTTTTTGGTAACGTTGATCGTCCGTGAACAGACAGGTCTACATCTGCTCCATCAACTCTAGATACTGGGAAGCCCAATATCGAAGACTAAAGGCCGCTTTACACGCACAACATCGGTAACAAGATATCGCTGGGGTCACAGAATTTGTGACGCACATCCGGCCTTGTTAGCGACGTCGTTGCGTGTGACACGTACGAGTGACCACTAACAATCCCAAATACTCACAAAATCGTTGATTGTTGACACGTCGTTCATTTTCCAAATATCGTTGCTCGTTCTGGACGCAGGTTGTTCGTCGTTCCTGAGCCAGCACACATCGCGTACCTGCGATATTGTTCACTACGGGCAGCGATTTGCCCGTGACGCACGCACAACGGGGGGGGGCGATCGCTAATGACATCGCTAGCGATGGCGTAGCATGTAAAGCGGCCTTAAGGAAAGCCTTAGTCCAAAACATCAGGCCAGCATTGCAGCCCGATGGATATGGATGACTTAGAGAAGACTTATCCCAAAACTTCAAGTCAACAATGCAGCCCGATGGATATGGATGACTTAGAAAAGACTTAGCCCAAAACCTCAGGCCAGCATTGCAGCCCAATGGATATGGATGACTTAGGGAAGACTTAGCCCAAAACCTCAGGCGAGCATTGCAGCTTAATGGATATGGATGACTTAGGGAAGACTTAACCCAACATTTCAGGCCAGAATTTCAGCACAATGGATATGGATGACTTAGGGAATACTTAGCCTAAAACTCCAGGCCAGCATTGCAGAACGATCTGGCTCATTGCCTTATCATAACTGATCCACTACACCTTGCTAGATCTAGTCTTTAAGAAACAATAGAGAAAAAATTGCAGCGGTCAGTATTACCATGTTTTGTACCCATATTTAGAGTTAATTACCTACGGAGAGCTGAAACGTCTAGCACTAGGTAACATGCAACTTAATTTTTGTCACACAAAGCTTTGTTAAAGGGGTTGTCCAGTTAGAACAAGTTATCACAGGTGATAATTTGTTAATCGGTGGAGGTCGGAACAGGGACGTTTTTCCAAATAAAAATGGAGCTGCATGTACTCTGCATTAATTTCCTATGGGGCTCTTTGCTCGGCACTCTGCGTTTTTGAGCAACTCCTTAAGAAATGAATGGAGCGGCAGTCAGATGTCCAACCTGCCATACATCAAATAACGGGAATAAAAGTTTCCCGTTCTACCAGGCTGCAGTGGTGGGACGGATGCCCCCCGATCAATGAGCCATCACCGGACATCAAACCTCTAACATTCTGCTAAGTATACTTCTATGGAGCGAATTCCGGATTTCGCACTGGCCTGCTTTGTAGACAACCTCAGGAAAAAACTGTGGAGGAAAAAAGCGCAAAATAGGGTCTTATCTGGTAGACAAGAGGATAAATGTGAGGAGGCAGGTACTCACCTGTTTCAGTTGTGACAGGCACAACTCCTCTGCGAGCATTTAAGCAAAAAGTGAATATGGTGGTCAACCGCAGCCCCAATAAGAAAGTAGATCACAAAATGGATGAGGAAAACGGGTTTGATGCTGCGCTAAAAACCACAACTCCAGGAGGTTTGATGAAATCCTTTTCTTTATTTGCACGGGTCAACGCGTTTCGAAGGCATAGCCGCCCTCTTCATCAGGACAAAACAAAGCAAAAAAGAACAGCATGTTCTTTTTTGCTTTGTTTTGTCCTGATGAAGAGGGCGGCTATGCCTTCGAAACGCGTTGACCCGTGCAAATAAAGAAAAGGATTTCATCAAACCTCCTGGAGTTGTGGTTTTTAGCGCAGCATCAAACCCGTTTTCCTCATCCATCTTGTGATCTTGTAGACAACCTCGAATTTCGCACCGGCCTACATTGTAGAGAACCCGAATTCTGCACCAGTCTGCATTGCAGACGACCCCAAATTTCGCACCAGCCTGCATATTAAACATCTAACTCAAATGTAGATCACAAAATGTTGACGTGAGAATTTAGTGTTCTGTTATTATGGAAATGTTTCAGTCACGTGCTTGGTAATCTAGTTTGTGAATATTTTCGTTACCGTCTTTCTGTTGTATAGGAATGTATCATTTTGGGGGAGGAGGCCTTTACCCATTTTCCTTTATAATGATTCTTCATCTGGCAAATCAACACACGGCGTTGAGGGAAAAACAGATGGCTGCTGTCAGCTTCATTGAGAACAAGTGGTATAGAACAGCGGTGAATAAACACCGATGTCATCTGTCAGAGATGTAGCAGGGCTGACACTCACAGCTCAGCAGTAAAGTGGGAGAAGATGCTGGGGAGTATTCTGTCCTAAGGATCTCGGAGACATGTAAAGAAGAAGTGTATTAATGGATAGCAGGATGCACTTTATCAAGCCTACTAGCCACTTTTTGAGGACCTCTTCTGGGAGAATCCTTATACTGTTAGCCATAGTACTGCAACACAACTCTTTATAAAGCAACCCCAGCAATATCCCTGTATCTTTACTAAACCCCCTCGGCTCCCCGAGCAGCCAAAGGCTGCCACACCTCACTATAGTGCACCTCACCATAGTGCACCTCACCATAGTGCACCTCTCCATAGTGCACCTCTCCATAGTGCACCTCTCCATAGTCGAATTCTGGCTGGTGGGATGATTTTATTTGGCCCTCAATGCCAGGTTCTCATTATTCTGTATGGAGGACTGTGTGGGGCCCATTGTTCTGTATAGAGGGCTATGTGGGGCCCATGATTCTGTATGGAGGGCTATGTTGGGCCCATTATTCTGTATGAAGAACTATGTGCGACCCATTATTTTGTATGGAGGGCTATGTGGGGCACATTATTCTGTATGGTGGACTATGTGGGTCCCATTGTTCTGTATAGAGGGCTATGCGGGACCCATTATTCTGTATGGAGCACTATGTGGGGCCCATTGTTCTGTATAGAGGGCTATGTGGGGCCCATTGTTCTGTATAGAGGGCTATGTGGGACCCATTATTCTGTATGGAGCTGTTACGGGGGGCTGTCTGATAATAACCTAAAGGAGTATCAGACAGTCAGGGTCCACCGTGCAAAGACTCTGCTGCAGACTGTGGCAGAGTGAAATACCTCTGTTAACTCACAGAAGGATATAATAAGAAAGTAAAGCAATTCCTCCCTTACTTGGAGGGTGTGTGGAATGATCTCTGTTAATAATCACAGAGACAAAGGCAATGTGTGCGAAATGGCACCTACCTAGGTCCGCTCTTCTAGTGGTGCAAAAGAGACGAACAGCAGCGTAAGCCGCACAAAGCTCCTACCTGCGTTCGCTCCACTAGTGTGCGAGGGCACGAAGCACTAGATATGGCACCTGCCTAGGTCCGCTCTTCTAGTGGTGCAAAAGAGACGAACAGCAGCGTAAGCCGCACAAAGCTCCTACCTCTGTTCGCTCCCCTAGTGTGCGAGGATACGAACAACTGCTAGTCGCAGTATAAGGAACGTTACCCTAGCGGCAACGTCCACCTACGAGTCGAACCACAAGGCCCAGCCAGACCATGTGCCTCAGGCACCTGCCTATGTCCGCTCCCCTAAGAGGTAAGGATACGGACAGCAGCCGAAGCTGTAAGGTATAAGAACGCTACCCTGCCGGTAGCGCTCACCTAGCATAGACAGAGGAATGCCTAGAGGAACGCGCACAGAGCGTCTACTCTTATGCATGAACCAAGAGGACTGAGCGCCATGCGGCGTGTGTCAGGGTCTTATATAGACTCTGTGCCTCATCCAAGATGGAGGACACCAGAGCCAATCCGCTGCCAGAATGACAGGAGTGACATCATGCTGGCCTATCACCGAGCAAGGCATCACAAGCACATGACCAGCGACCAATCGGCATAGAAGGTGTCAGAGACATGTGACCTCGTGTCAGCGATGATGTCACCCGCACATGTGCAATGGCTCCAAGATAGGACTTAGTCTCCGGCGCTCGCACATGTGCAGTAGCAAGAAATCTGGACATAGTCTCCGGCGCTCGCACATGTGCAGTAGCAAGAAATCTGGACTTAGTCTCCAGCGCTCGCACATGTGCAGTAGCAAGAAATCTGGACTTAGTCTCCAGTGCTTGCAGCAACCGTAACAGTACCTCCCCCTCAAGGGCCCCCCTCCCGGCGACGCAGGTAATCGGCAACTAAGTCGGGAGCATGGACAGCCTCCTCAGGCTCCCAAGAGCGATGTTCCGGGCCGTAACCCTCCCAATCTATCAAGAAGAACCTGCGCCCTCTAACCATCTTAGAACCAACTATGGCTCATACCTCATAGCTAGAGCGAGAGGAATCAGAGGCAGGAGAGTGCACTTCACGAGCGTGAGGTAAAATAGCCGGCTTTAGCAGTGAGACATGGAATTTGTCATGAATCCTAAGATGGACGGGTAACTTCAATTGGTAGACTACAGGATTTACCTGTCGAAGAACCTCATAAGGACCCAGGAAGCGAGGAGCAAATTTGACAGAGCTCACTCTAAGTCTCACGTGTTTTGCAGAGAGCCACACAAAGTCCCCTGGAGAAAAGACAGGAGCCGGGCGACGAAACCGATCGGACACCGTCTTCATACGGTCCTTAGCTGCTTGGATCGACTCTTGAGTCCGATCCCAAACCTCTCTGGCATTAGTTGCCCAGTCAGCCACAAGAGGAGGAGGTGCAGCAGCGGGAAACAGTACCGGTACCCTAGGGTGTTGCCCATTATTGAGTACAAACGGTGTCTGCCCAGTGGCCTCAGCCAGCGAATTGTTAAGGGCAAATTCTGCCCAGGGTAGGAGGGAGGACCAGTTATCGTGGTTCTCAGCAACAAAGTGTCGAAGGTATATAGATTGATTGGTACGCTCAACCAAACCATTGGTCTCCGGATGGTATGCCGAAGAGAGATTCAACTCAATTTGCAGAAGGGTACAAAGATCTCGCCATAAACGGGAAGTAAATTGCGGGCCTCTATCACAAATGATACGATCTGGCATCCCGTGAAGCCTAAAGACATGCTTGAGGAATAGTTTGGCTAGTACCCTGGAAGATGGGATTCTCGATAACGGTACGAGATGAACCATCCGGGAGAAATGGTCCGTAATGACCCACACAAATCTATGTCCCTGTGAACATGGAAGATCACCCACAAAGTCCATGCCTACCCCCTGCCATGGTCTATCTGGCACTGGTAAAGGATGCAAGAGCCCAGCTGGTCTCTGCCGTGATGGACGGTTGCGAGCACACGAGTAGCAGGAACCGACATATCTGTTGACGTGGCTGGCTAAGTGTGGCCACCAATACCACCTCTCCAGTAACTCTCGTGTCCGCCTAATACCAAAATGCCCACCCACCTTTGAGGTGTGGGCCCATGACAGTATATCATTCTGTCGATCAGGCGGAACAAAGGTCTTGCCCGGTGGGATTTGTTCTAACGTCACAGGGGAGAGTGTATGAAAAACCCTGGAGGGAAGGATAAGACGAGGTTCGTCAATCTCTTCCTGGGTAGAAAGCATAGAGCGAGACAGGGCGTCTGCCTTGTTATTCTTACTCCCAGACAGATAGTTGATGGAGAAGTGAAAGCGGGAGAAAAACAAGGACCAGCGGGCTTGGCGAGGATTCAGACGCTGAGCGGTTTGTAAGTACGTTAGATTCTTATGGTCTGTATAGACCTGGAAAGGATGTTTCGCTCCTTCCAGCAAGTGACGCCACTCCTCCAAGGCTAATCTCAAGGCGAGCAGTTCCCTATCCCCAATGGTATAGTTTCTCTCTGCCGGTGAAAAGGTTTTCGCAAAGAAGAAACACGGCCTTTTTCTACCTGCACCGTTCTTTTGATACAAGACCGCACCAGCACCCACTGAAGAGGCATCAACCTCTAAGAGGAAGGGCTTACTCTCATCGGGTCTTTGAAGAACGGGAGCAGTTGAAAAGTGTCTTTTTACTGCCTCAAAAGCCTGAGATGTCTCAGTAGACCAGGCTTTGGGATTAGCACCTTTCTTAGTCAAGGCCACCAAAGGGGCCACCAAAGTAGAAAAATGGGGTATGAACTGCCTGTAATAATTTATGAATCCTAAGAAGCGTTGCACCGCCTTCAAGGAATGAGGTTCGGACCATTGCAGGACAGCAGAGAGCTTCGCAGGATCCATAGCTAGGCCCTCTTGTGAGATAATGTAACCCAAAAAAGGCAATGAGGACTGCTCGAATACACATTTCTCGAGTTTAGCAAACAATGAGTGCTCCCTTAAACGGGAAAGGACACGAACGACATCCTGACGATGAGTCTCCAGATCAGGAGAAAAAATCAGGATGTCGTCCAGATACACCACTACTGAGGATAACAGTAAATCCCTGAACACATCGTTTACGAAGTCCTGAAATACTGCGGGTGCATTACATAACCCAAAAGGCATGACGAGGTATTCATAGTGACCGTCTCGGGTGTTAAAAGCGGTCTTCCATTCGCCACCCTTTCGAATTCGTACCAAGTTATACGCACCCCGCAGATCCAACTTCGTAAAAACTTGAGCTCCTCTCAGTCTGTCAAAGAGCTCCGAAATTAAAGGTAATGGGTATTTGTTCTTTATTGTGATTGCGTTGAGACCCCTGTAATCTATGCAGGGACGCAAATCACCCTCTTTCTTCCGAACAAAGAAAAACCCAGCTCCCGCGGGAGAGACAGACTTACGAATGAACCCCTTCTCTAAACTCTCTCTTATATAGGTCGACATGGCCTCCGACTCAGGTATCGACAGGGGGTAAACCCTGCCTTTAGGTGGAACCGAACCTGGGATAAGGTCTATGGCACAGTCATACGGCCTATGGGGTGGAAGAACCTCAGCACCCTGTTTGGAGAACACGTCAGCGAAATCCAGATAGGGTGTAGGTATGGGAGAGAGATCAGTAGATGCAACCGCAATGACCTTAGGTGGTAAGGGAAGACATCGGGACTGACATTTCGAACCCCAACTAATAATGCTGTCAGACTCCCAGTCAATGTGAGGAGCATGAGTCCGAAGCCATGGGAGACCCAGAAGGATGTCGTCTATACCCTCAGGCAAAACAAGAAAAGAAATCTCCTCTATGTGACCCTGAGACAGGGAAAGGCGCAAGGGAACTGTCCTCAATGTAATGGAGTCAGACAACATAGTTCCATTAACAACACGGACAGGAATAGGCGCCTCTAACATGATAGAGGGAATATTGTGTCCCTTTACAAATCCTGAGGACACAAAAGTCCCGTCAGCTCCGGAATCCACAAAAGCCATAATAGGCCATGTATTCTCAGATAACGAGAGCTGACCTGGGATACAACACTTAGAGGGTGCAGAAGACGTCTCTAGTAACCCCCCTCTAATGGTTACTAGGCCAGGGAGTTTTCCTGACGACTAGGACACTTGTTGGCATAGTGCCCAGCCTGACGACATACGTAACATATAGGAGGACCAGACTTGCGTAGTCTGGAAGACGTATGACCTAACTCCATAGGAGTGGGAGATGTTTCAGATGCTGAGGAAGATGGTAGTGGACCCTCAACAACTGGAATAGCCCGATGCTTAGGGCGTGAGGAAGAGACCTCGAGTCTACGTTCCTTATGGCGTACATCGATCCTCGTTGCTACTGTGATCAAGTCCTCCAGAGAAGCAGGGACCTCACGAGTAGCAAGAGCATCCTTGACATAGCCTGCCAACCCTCTCCAGAAGATAGGAATCAACACCTTCTCTGGCCAATCTAGTTCTGCCACCAGAGTTCTAAAAGCAATGGCATAAGAACTAGTGGATAACGAACCCTGAGATAGATCTAACAGTCTCAGAGCCGCATCATGGGTAACCTGCGGACCCATGAATACCACCTTAAGAGCATCAAGAAAGTCTTGATGTCTCAGAGTAACCACATCAGAGCGCTCCCATAGGGGAATCGCCCATTCTAAGGCTTTGTCCTGAAGTAAGGAGATGATAAAGCCTACTCTGGACCTCTCCGTAGAGAAGCGAGAAGAGTTGACCTCTAGGTGTATCTGACACTGACTAATGAAACCACGACATGATCTGGCATCGCCAGAATATCTGTTTGGCAGAGCAAGTCGAAGATCATGTGCAGATGTCACCATGGTCTGAGGTTTATCCTCTATACTCTTGAGCCGTGACTCAAGTACTTGTATGTAACGGTGTAACTGCTGATATTCTGCCATAACTGCCAGACCCTTGGCTCAGTCCTAATGTTACGGGGGGCTGTCTGATAATAACCTAAAGGAGTATCAGACAGTCAGGGTCCACCGTGCAAAGACTCTGCTGCAGACTATGGCAGAGTGAAATACCTCTGTTAACTCACAGAAGGATATAATAAGAAAGTAAAGCAATTCCTCCCTTGCTTGGAGGGTGTGTGGAATGATCTCTGTTAATAATCACAGAGACAAAGGCAATGTGTGCGAAATGGCACCTACCTAGGTCCGCTCTTCTAGTGGTGCAAAAGAGACGAACAGCAGTGTAAGCCGCACAAAGCTCCTACCTGCGTTCGCTCCACTAGTGTGCGAGGGCACGAAGCACTAGATATGGCACCTGCCTAGGTCCGCTCTTCTAGTGGTGCAAAAGAGACGAACAGCAGCGTAAGCCGCACAAAGCTCCTACCTCTGTTCGCTCCCCTAGTGTGCGAGGATACGAACAACTGCTAGTCGCAGTATAAGGAACGTTACCCTAGCGGCAACGTCCACCTACGAGTCGAACCACAAGGCCCAGCCAGACCATGTGCCTCAGGCACCTGCCTATGTCCGCTCCCCTAAGAGGTAAGGATACGGACAGCAGCCGAAGCTGTAAGGTATAAGAACGCTACCCTGCCGGTAGCGCTCACCTAGCATAGACAGAGGAATGCCTAGAGGAACGCGCACAGAGCGTCTACTCTTATGCATGAACCAAGAGGACTGAGCGCCATGCGGCGTGTGTCAGGGTCTTATATAGACTCTGTGCCTCATCCAAGATGGAGGACACCAGAGCCAATCCGCTGCCAGAATGACAGGAGTGACATCATGCTGGCCTATCACCGAGCAAGGCATCACAAGCACATGACCAGCGACCAATCGGCATAGAAGGTGTCAGAGACATGTGACCTCGTGTCAGCGATGATGTCACCCGCACATGTGCAATGGCTCCAAGATAGGACTTAGTCTCCGGCGCTCGCACATGTGCAGTAGCAAGAAATCTGGACTTAGTCTCCAGTGCTTGCAGCAACCGTAACAGGAGCACTATGTGGGGCCCATTGTTCTGTATAGAGGGCTATGTGGGGCCCATCATTCTGTATGGAGGGCTATGTTGGACCTATTATTCTGTATGGAAGACTATGTCGGGACCATTATTCTGTATGAGGGATTATGTAGTGTCCATTATTCTGTATAGAGGACTATGTGATGTGGGCTCATTATTCTGTATGGAGGGCTTTGTGGGGCACAATATTCTGTATGAAGAACTATGTGGGGCCCAGTATTCTGTATGGAGGGCATTGTGGGGCACATTATTCTGCATGGAGGACTATGTGGGACCCATTATTCTGTATGGAGGGCTGTGTGGGGCCCATTATTCTGTATGGAGGGTTATGTCGGGCCCATTCCTCTGTGTGGAGGGCTATGTGGGGCAGATTATTCTGTATGGAGGGCTATGTGGAGCCCATTATTCTCTATGGAGGGCAATATGGGGCCCATTATTCTGTATAAGGGCTTTGTGGGGTGCATTATTCTGCATAGCGGGCTATGTGGGGCCCATTATTCTGTTTGGAGTACTATGTGGGGCCCATTATTCTGTATGGAGAGCTATGTGGGGCCTATTCCTCTGTGTGAAGGGTTATGTGGGGTAGATTATTCTGTATGGAGAGCTATGTGGAGCCCATTATTCTCTATGGAGTGCTATGTGGGGCCCATTATTCTCTATGGAGTGCTATGTGGGCCCATTATTGTGTATGAGGGCTTTGTGGGTTGCATTATTTTGTATGAGGGATTTGTGGGGTGCATTATTCTGTATGGAGGACTACGTGGGGTCCATTATTCTGCATGGAGGGCTATTAGGGGCCAATTGTTCTGTATAGAGGTCTATGTGGGGTCCATTATTCTGTATGGAGGACTATGTGGGTCCCATTATTCTGTATGGAGGGCTATGTGGGGCCCATTATTCTGTATGGAGGACTATGTGGGACCCATTATTCTGTATGGAGCGCTATGTGGGGCTCATTATCCTGTATGGAGGACTATGTGGGTCCATTATTCTATATGGAGCACTATGTGGGGCCCGCGACTATGTTGGCCCAAAACGTTGTCCAAGTTTTTAACTTTGGCCCTCTGTGTATTTGAGTTTGACATCCCGACTCTAGAGGGTCTGGAAGGTGGAGCTCATCTGCCCTCCGAACAGCATTTTTTTGTATGGTATACAATTCTTACAAAACAAGCGATTTCTGTAGCTATGGCACTTAGATTGACAGCTCACTCTGCACAGATGCACTGCACCAAGAACGGTCAATCAAAGTACCGCTCCGTGCACGCCCAATGACTGAAACCTGGTGGCACCCTGTAAGAAACAATTTGGCGCACATTTAGTGATCCTATATCTGTAGGTAAACAGCGTTTTCTGAGATCACAGGCTCCCTTTAAGAATTGGAATGTATCATTATTAACCTAATGATATGCGGTCGTTCCTTATGGGATCCAATTTTTTTGGGGGGCGCACTCATTGACTTGATTAGACAAGTCTCATCCAAAGTAAAGAAAATACTTTTTTCACACTGATTTTCAGAATAAACACTTCTCTGACCCCTGTATAATCCATGATGAATAAGGTTTCAGAGCTAATAAACAAGTTTCCTGCATCATTGGTAATTTGTTGTCACGATTTCTCGGGAATGTCTACAAAGGAGTTAATTCAGCCCAAATCCTTTGATGTAACACAGCGGTCGAACAGTTCTAAACATCTAGATATTTTCTGGCAGCAAGCCACCAATCTAGAGGAGCCAAGCATACCACTGACGGAACGAGGTCTAGATCCATGTCTTGAGGTACCTGAAGCTATAAATCACTGACAGGAGCATGGCGGAGCTCACACCGGCATGACGGTACACCGGATGATGCTGACAAGCCCCTGCTTATTGGCTATTGTTATAGTCTGTATTACAAAGTGTATAGTAATGAGTGTCTATGACCGTGTGAGCATTGGGTTGGCTTATAAGACATCTCCTGCATCAAGCTAATCTGGATGTTCACAAAATCTGGGTTTCCGTGTTTCAGAGGAGTCCTTTTCAGTCATGGTAACTCTCAGCCGATGCTGGGGGACCAGACAAGATGGAAGCTGGGCGTAAGACTGGTTCTCCCTAATCGTCAATGAAGAGAAGCCTCCTGTCCCCAACCCCTAATGTCACCTTCTGGTTCGGTTCAATGGAAAAAACGCTTGTGTGTGGTCCCTTCTCTGGGAGACAGCTTGCGATCCTTGTAGCACAATGCACTCATTTTTGCACTTGGGTGAAGAAAGCATGTCCTCACTTTTCCAAAAATACAATGTTGACACCTACTGAGTCTGTTTTGTTTTTTTGTATATGAGGTGCCCTATGGAGTTTAGAGATGAAGTAGCAGGAACAAAACTACAAGCAGACCGAATGGTCTATTTTTTGGTACTTTATGTTTGGAAGCTTAAAGGGAATCAGTCAGCAGGTTTTTGGAATGTAATCTGAAGACAGAATGCGGTTGGGGTTAACGCAGATTTTTACTGATGTCTTATCACACTCTGTGCTGTTATTTACCTGCAATGTTTGTTTTAGCTTCAGGAGATTATCATTGCAGACTAGGTCAGCTAGAGTTTAGCTAGTCTGTCATGCCCCCTGCTGTGATTAGCAAATCACTATCTATAGACATTGTATACAGAGAGCCTAGTGTGGCCGGCACAGCTTTCTCAGCTATGCTGCACTGCTAAATCTAAAAACTTTGATTGTATTAAAACTGCTGCACCCAGTAAATTAAGTGATACATCATTAGATTTAGGGTCTCTTTGCCAACATCATGCTGCTCTCAGATGAGGTAGCGAAAAACAGCTTACACATTCCATTAATAACCCCTGCAATAGAAGATGTCCCAATATTAGGGTATAGAAGGTTTTTTCATACTCCTCATATGCTATTTATGCCATGTAGATTGGCACAACACTTGAGTCAGGTTCCTGCCAACTTCTCGGCTCCTGTTTTAGTGCTTGCCCTGTGGAATGGTCAGGCGAAATATTACTGTTGCAGTGGCCGCCTTTTTTGTACATTAATATCATTCTGATTTTACAGGTCAGGTCCATCAGTGAGACAGGAGCATCAGCTCATAGTAGCAGACAATAGATTGATGGCTGTGATCTACCATTGTCCTTTATTATGATTTTTCCTTCTTGGTTGGCTTAGATGATCCAGGCTGTGACTTTGCAGTCAGTTACAAGTCAAAAGGTTTTTAGTACCGTGTTAGCCAGTTGAAAAATTATTCAATGTTCTCAGTGAGAGGAACAAAATTATAATCTTGTGATACCTTTTAATGGCTAACTAAAATAAAATAAAGTGATGTTACAAAGCAAGCTTTCAAGACATGTCAGGTCCCTTCATCAGGCACATCTCAGGTACTCGACTATTTTCCCTTTTTGTTTGTATTGAAGCAGGGTCTAGGAATACAAATTCATTAAAATGTTTAACTCTGTGGACACAGGACTCAACCTGTCAGGAGGATTTATGGCCCATTACAAAATCTGAGGAGTCTATTCCAGAGACTCACCAGACCTCTGATCCTACATGGATATTGGGACAATAAAACTCTCACACCACTAATCAAAGCTAATTAAGGATTCACTTTCTAAGCTCAGTGTTTGTTTATTTAAATGTCTTTTATTATGCCATCCCTCTGCTCTGTTTGTGCATATATTTGTGTTTCTTCAGATATTTTGTCATACCATGCCTGATGAAGGGACCTGAGATGTCTCGAAAGCTTGCTTTGTAACATCACTTTATTTTATTTTAGTTAGCCATTAAAAGGTATCACAAGATTATAATTTTGTTCCTCTCAGGCCTGAAACACACATCCGTGAAACACGTGCGTGTTTGGTCCGTTTCCGTGTATACTGGAGACACGGCCAAACGTGCACCAATGTTATTGTATGATAAAAGCTCCACGTGCGTTTTTGATGCATGTCCGTTTGTCCGTGTCCGTGATCCGTACCTGTGTGCGTTTTGCACGGCAGCATGTCTGTTTTCTGCACGCAACACGCAGCACGGACCCAATGAAAGTCAATGGGTCTGTGCGCACGTCCGAGTGACACAGACGCATCTCTGTTTGCTCCCTGTACGTTTTGTGCTTTTTTCATGTGATGTCGGTCTTTTTTCTTTTTCTGCTTCGTTCTCTCCCTCAGTCCGTCGGTCGGTCTCTATGTCTGTCGGTCGGTCTCTCTGTCTTATCTGTCCCTCTAGCTGTCTGTCGGTCAGTCCCCCCCCCTCTCTCATACTTACTGTTCCCCGATCTCCGGCGCGGCGCTGCACGGCTGTTATAAAAACTTCGGCGGCTTTTACTATTTTGAAAAAGCCGGCCGCCCATTAATCAATCTCGTATTCCCTGCTTTACCCGCCCACCGGCGCCTGTGATTGGTTGCAGTCACACACGCCCCCCACGCTGAGTGACAGCTGTCTCACTGCACCCAATCACAGCAGCCAGTGGGCGTGTCTATACTGTGCAGTAAAATAAATAAATAATTAAAAAAAACGGCGTGCGGTCCCCCCCCATTTTAATACCAGCCAGATAAAGCCATACGGCTGAAGGCTGGTATTCTCAGGATGGGGAGCCCCACGTTATGTCTAACAATATCAGTCAGCAGCCGCCCAGAATTGCCGCATACATTAGATGCGACAGTTCTGGGACTGTACCCGGCTCTTCCCGATTTGCCCTGGTGCGTTGGCAAATCGGGGAAATAAGGAGTTATTGGCAGCCCATAGCTGCCAATAAGTCCTAGATTAATCATGTCAGGCGTCTCCCCGAGATACCTTCCATGATTAATCTGTAAGTGACATTTAAAAAACACACACACACCCGAAAAAATTATTTATTAGAAATAAAAAACACTAACAAAGTCCCTCATCACCAATTTATTAACCCCGATTATTTATTTATTTATTTTACTGCACAGTATAGACACGCCCACCGGCTGCTGTGATTGGGTGCAGTGAGACAGCTGTCACTCAGCGTGGGGGGCGTGTCTGACTGCAACCAATCACAGGCGCCGGTGGGCAGGTAAAGCAGGGAATACGAGATTGATTAATGGGCGGCCGGCTTTTTCAAAATAGTAAAAGCCGCCGAAGTTTTTATAACAGCCGTGCAGCGCCGCGCCGGAGATAGGGGAACGGTAAGTATGAGAGACGGCTGCTCAATTCAGTCAGGGGATTAGCGGTCACCGGTGAGTCCTTCACAGGTGACCGCTAATCAGTACGCGGCACACAGACAGAGCCGCAGCATGACAATGAAGTCGGGTGAAGTTCACCTGAGTTCATTCTCATCGCGCAACTCTGTCTGCTGTCTGACGACATGTATCAACGACATTGTGCATCACACACACACGGAACATTTTACACGGACAACACACACATGTCAGTTATTTCACTCACGCACACACGGACATTCCACACGCACATACGGTTAGCATACGGGATACACACGCTGGCCACACATAATATAAAAATGGACCTAAAAAACGGAAAACGGACCCGAAAAACGGCCCGTATCACACGTGCGTGGTTTTAACGGATGTGTGTTGGAGCCCTCACTGAGAACATTCAATAAATTTTGCAGTCAGTATCACTGAGTGAAGATGGACAGGACAGGTGATGTGAGAGTAATATCAATGAAAGGTTTCCTCTCCACCCACGCTGCTCACTCAAGATTAGGGCGACATTTCACACAAAGGCCCTGGGGGGCATTTGTAACCTCTCGCCCCCACATATACACCAGCACGGGTCCTGCGACCTATCACTTCATAGATTCACTTACACACCGCACAGCTTAGTCATCCCGCTGCCCTTTTCTGCCATCAATGTTTTCTATGGGTCACAGACCGGACAAAGCTGACGCTCATTGTGACTTAACATAGCTCGGACATATTTAAGGAAGATAGAGAGCAGCCCTGCCCAATTTAAGAGAATCAAAATCTGTATTATCTATGATCCCAGATAAAAACCATTGGGCCACGACGGAGGCCAGAGAGGTCTCCTGACATGTTTGCTTCAGTAGCCAATTGTATTTTCCATGAAATACTAATTTTGGAACATCTTTTCTTAGAACTCTGTATTTTTGCTCCTCTAATTATTTAGATAAATTAACAAGTGGGCGTAACCGTTCCTTTTGTCAAGGGGATGTGTACCTATATAGTTGGAAAGTAGCAGCACTGATTAGCCAGTGTGAGTGTGTGCAGGGAGACACTGCCTACGGGTAAGGTCAGTTTCACATATCCATGCAGCATGATCCGTTCTCAGACAGGAATGCCCGGACCGGCCTGGCCACAAGGTTTCCTGATCCAAGCTAAGTGTTAGGCGAGTTTCATACCAACCGTACGCAGATGACAATCCCCAGCCCGGCCTCGCCGCAAGGTCTACTGACCTGAGCTAAGTGTTAGGACAGTTTCATACAATGCATACTCAGATGGGAATGCCCGGCTCGGCCTAGCCATAGGGTCTCCTGACCCGAGCTAAGTGTTATGCTAGTTTCATGCCAATTGAACTCCGATGGGAATGCCCCACCCAGCCTGACAGCAAGGTCTCCTGACCCGAGCTAATTGTTAGGCCAGTTTCATACCAACCATACTCAGATGGGAATGCCCAGCTCAGCCTGACTGCAAGGTCTCTTGACCCGAGCTAAGTGTTAGGCTAGATTCATACCAACCATACTAAGATGGCTTGATGGCTGCAGGGTCTCTTGACCCGAGCTAAATATTAGGCCATTTTCATATTAACCATACTAAGATGGGAATGCCCAGAATGGCCTGGCTGCAGGGTCTTCTGACACGAGATAAGTGTTAAGCCAGTTTCATACCAACCGTACTAAGATGAGAATGCCTGGACCAGCTTGGCCGCATGGTCTCCTGACTCAAGCTAAGTGTTACGCCAGTTTCATACCAACTGTACTCACCTGGGAATGCCCTGTCCAGCCTGACTACAGGATCAGGGGATTCCCTGTATCAACCCATTGCCCCCTGCCAGTGCATGGCTATGGCAATTGGGGGTCTAATGAATAATCCCAAATCACCAAGTCCCTATCTGGACTTTGAAAAAAAAAAAAAGAGAAAAGTTTAATAACATGTTAAGAAATATAAATAAATCTAAACTCTGATGCATCTGATCTGATTCAGTCGTGTGGATGGAAAAAACACTGCATTTCTTCAGCTCTGGCCGTTTTCTCAAGCTCCAGCCATGTCCCTGGAAGTTGGTGCAGTGAGGCGCACACCTGAGCAGGGACCGCACCGAATCACAAAGGGCCTTTATGTAACCACATGTCAGTGTATAACACGGAGCTCCAGGAAAATCTTTTATGTTGAGTTTTCTCTGTTGACACGGCCCAGATGTTCATCTGATGATATTATAATAAAGTAATAATCTATCATCTCATATCTCCTGCAAGACAAACACCTCTCCAGCGCCAAATACTGTTATGATGATATCTAGGGGAGAAGCAAATCACTTAGCACGGACTGGGGTCTAGCTGCAGCAAGGAGTGAAAATACACCCAAAAAATCATTTAACAGACGGTGTCCCTGCATGGAGATGGCAAAAATTGCTATTACTTCTGATATTTCATTCATCCATTTGTGAGGGAACACTGAACCAATGTTTTGTCCATAACGAGACGGATTGGGCATGTTAAATTTCGATGCCCCATCTTTTTTTTTTCTTAAGAAGGATAAGCCACTGCCAGAGCTGCTCTGCAGCAGCTTTTTCATCTTCCACATTTAAAATACATGCATGCAGCTTGATACTGGTGTCTTTCTAGGGATATATATTATATACAGTACAGACCAAACGTTTGGACACACCTTCTCATTCAAAGAGTTTTCTTTATTTTCATGACTCTGAAAATTGTAGATTCACATTGAAGGCATCAAAACTATGAATTAACACATGTGGAATGAAATACTTAAAGTGTGAAACAACTGAAAATATGTCTTATATTCTAGGTTCTTCAAAGTAGCCACCTTTTGCTTTCATTACTACTTTGCACACTTTTGGCATTCTCTTGATTAGCTTCAAGAGGTAGTCACCGGAAATGGTTTTCCAACAGTCTTGAAGGAGTTCCCAGAGATGCTTAGCACTTGTTGGCCCTTTTGCCTTCACTCTGCGGTCCAGCTCACCCCAAACCATCTCGATTGGGTTCAGGTCTGGTGAATGTGGAGGCCAGGTCATCTGGCATAGCACCCCATCACTCTCCTTCTTAGTCAAATAGCCCTTACACAGCCTGGAGGTGTGTTTGGGGTCATTGTCCTGTTGAAAAATAAATTATGGTCCAACTAAACGCAAACCGGATGGAATAGCACACAGCTGCAAGATGCTGTGGTAGCCATGCTGGTTCTGTATGCCTTCAATTTTGAATAAATCCCCAACAATGTCACCAGCAAAGCACCCCCACACCATCACACCTCCTCCATGCTTCACGGTGGGAACCAGCCATGTAGAGTCCATCCGTTCACCTTTTCTACAAAGACACGGTGGTTGGATCCAAAGATCTCAAATTTGGACTCATCAGACCAAAGCACAGATTCCACTAGTCTAATGTCCATTCCTTGTGTTCTTTAGCCCAAACAAGTCTCTTCTGCTTGTTGCCTGCCTTAGCAGTGGTTTCCTAGCAGCTACTTTACCATGAAGGCCTGCTGCACAAAGTCTCCTCTTAACAGTTGTTATATATATATATATATATATATATATATATATATATATATATATATATACAGTCATATGAAAAAGTTTGGGCACCCCGATTAAAGTTAACCTTTTTTCTTTATAACAATTTGGGTTTTTGC
The DNA here is from genome assembly GCF_048569485.1 of Anomaloglossus baeobatrachus. NCBI lineage: Eukaryota > Metazoa > Chordata > Amphibia > Anura > Aromobatidae > Anomaloglossus > Anomaloglossus baeobatrachus. The sequence goes on from NC_134357.1 coordinate 495,383,148, forward strand.
AACAGCTATTTCAGTTTCATATATCTAATAACTGATGGACTGAGTAATATTTCTGGATGGAAATGAGGTTTATTGTACTAACAGAAAATGTGCAATCTGCATTCAAACAAAATTTGACCGGTGCAAAAGTATGGGCACCTCAACATAAAAGTGACATTAATATTTTGCAGATCCTCCTTTTGCAAAAATAACAGCCTCTAGTCGCTTCCTGTAGCTTTTAATGAGTTCCTGGATCCTGGATGAAAGTATATTTGACCATTGCTGTTTACAAAACAATTCCAGTTCAGTTAAGTTTGATGGTCGCCGAGCATGGACAGCACGCTTCAAATCATCCCACAGATTTTCAATGATATTCAGGTCTGGGAACTGGGATGGCCATTCCAGAACATTGTAATTGTTCCTCTGCATGAATGCCTGAGTAGATTTGGAGCGGTGTTTTGGATCATTGTCTTGCTGAAATATCCATCCCCTGCGTAACTTCAACTTCGTCACTGATTCTTGCACATTATTGTCAAGAATCTGCTGATACTGAGTTGAATCCATGCGACCCTCAACTTTAACAAGATTCCCGATGCCAGCATTGGCCACACAGCCCCAAAGCATGATGGAACCTCCACCAAATTTTACTGTGGGTAGCAAGTGCTTTTCTTGGAATGCCGTGTTTTTTTGCCTCCATGCATAACGCCTTTTTGTATGACCAAACAACTCAATCTTTGTTTCATCAGTCCACAGGACCTTCTTCCAAAATGTAACTGGCTTGTCCAAATGTGCTTTTGCGTACCTCAGGCGACTCTGTTTGTGGCGTGCTCGCGGAAACGGCTTCTTTCGCATCACTCTCCCATAAAGCTTCTCTTTGTGCAACGTGCGCTGTATTGTTGAGTGATGCACATTGACACCATCTGCAGCAAGATGAAGCTGCAGGTCTTTGGAGGTGGTCTGTGGATTGTCCTTGACTGTTTTCACCATTCTTCTTCTCTGCCTTTCTGATATTTTTCTTGGCCTGCCACTTCTGGGCTTAACAAGAACTGTACCTGTGTTCTTCCATTTCCTTACTATGTTCCTCACAGTGGAAACTGACAGTTTAAATCTCTGAGACAACTTTTTGTACCTTCCCCTGAACAACTATGTTGAATAATCTTTGTTTTCAGATCATTTGAGAGTTGTTTTGAGGAGCCGATGATGCCACTCTTCATAGGAGATTCAAATAGGAGAACAACTTGCAAATGGCCACCTTAAATACCTTTTCTCATGATTGGATACACCTGCCTATGAATTTCAAAGCTCAATGAGGTTACAAAACCAATTTAGTGCTTTAGTAAGTCAGCAAAAACTAGTTAGGAGTGTTCAAATCAAGAAATTAATAAGGGTGCCCATACTTTTGCACCGGTCAAATTTTGTTTGAATGCGGATTGCACATTTTCTGTTAGTACAATAAACCTCATTTCAATCCAGAAATATTACTGAGTCCATCAGTTATTAGATATATGAAACTGAAATAGCTGTTGCAAAAACCCAAATTGTTATAAAGAAAAAAGGTTAACATTAATAGGGGTGCCCAAACTTTTTCATAAGACTGTGTATATATATATATATATATATATATATATATATATATAAGACCTGAAGACAATGCCGCTAATATAAACCAGCTGCTGGCCCTACATTTTCATGTCCCGGGATCTACGCCTTCATATTTTCCAATTAACCCTTGTGCAGTCTGGGGGGCATTACTTGCCTCTCGCAGGGGTCATATTCTTGCTTTGCTTATAGACTCGCCTACTATCTGTTTAGCATATAAAAGGGATTTCTGAATTTCTTCCAGAACTTCTATGATGGATAATGGTGGTAGTTGAGAGGTTTCATTACAGGCTCATATCTGTCTTTTTTTGTTGTTTTACTGGTCTTAGGTGCTGCTTTGCGTTCATGGGTAGGGCAGCACCTGCCTTTATTGTTAGCCATACAGGGCGGACTTTGTTCTTTGCAGAAAATAATTTGTCCTTTACCAGGAAGCAGAATTAGAGGTTGAAGTCAAAATCCCAATATGCCCATCCCAAATAATTCAGCGAGCCCTCCAAACATATAGTTGACCATATATGTTAGATAGCTGTTGGCTGACCTACAAATATTCCTGCCAAGTTTGCCATATACATGGACACTCGATTCTGACGAATGAGCATGTGTTGAGAGTAGAGATGAGCAAATACGAGGGGCGATCCAAAAGTAATGATAATCAATAATAAACACAATGAATATATTAAAAAAAAAAAATATTTTTCTACATAGTCTCCTAACAAGTCTATACATTTAGTCCATCTCTTTTCTAAACCTAGAATTCCCTTTGAAAAAAATTCTTGATCTTGACCCTCAAAAAAATCCCCAACAGCGGTTATCACGTCGCTACTGTCGTCAAATTTCTTGCCCCGGAGGTGTTGCTTGAGGCGAGGAAAGAGAAAGAAGTCACTAGGGCTAGATCTGGCGAATAGGGGGGGGTGTTCCACCAGTTCAAAGCCCGCTTCTTGAATGGTTGCCATGGCAACTGTAGCTTTGTGAGCCGACGCGTTATCTTGGTGAAACAGCACTCCAGCCCACAGTTTGCCGCGCCTTTTCTCCTTGATAGCCTCCCGCAATCTTCTTATTTGTTCTGCGTAGTAGGAGCCCGTAATAGTGGCTCCCTTCTCCAAATAGTCTACCATAATAATTCCTTCAGCGTCCCAAAAAATGGACGCCATAACTTTCCCTGCTGAGCCTGACACTTTGAATTTCTTCGGCGTCGGTTCGTCGGCTCGTTTCCATCTCATCGATTGTTGTTTAGTTTCGGGATCAAAGTGGTGGATCCAGGTCTCGTCCATGGTCAAAAAACGTGACAAAAAATTCTCCTTGTTTGCTTGGAACTTTTCGAGATTTGCTATTGAAATGTCAACTCGTTTCTTCTTTTGCTCGTCGGTTAACATTTTTGGCACCCAACGCGCAGAGACCTTTCTCATATGCAATTCTTTTGCAAGGATTCTTTGAATACTGCCATATGAGATCCCTGTGACCTCAGCTGCATGCCTGATAGTCACTCTTCGATCTGCCAATACAACTTCTTCAACTTTTTTCACGTTTTCTTCATTGAGGGACGTGGATGGGCGCCCTTCACGATGTTAATCTTCCGTCGATGTTCTTCCCAGCTTAAATTCCTTGGCCCAGCCTGCAACTGTGGAATATGGAGAAGAGTCCCCCAATGTTTCCACCAAGTCGCTGTGTATGTCTTTGGTAGTCATTTTTTTCAAGCAGAGGTATTTGATGACAGCTCTGAGCTCGTTTTTTTCCGTTTTGATGTTCACTCCTCGGCAGTTCATATTCAAATGAATGTAGCTCCCGGGAATCGTGGCCTAGTTAAGTGATTTTTTTTCCTGGACTAGTGGGTACCTAAGAGAGAAGAAAACATTTTATTTTAATTTCTGTGTGCAATAGAAATAACCGATTATCATTACTTTTGGATCGCCCCTCGTATATTCGTAGATCCCTGGTCCAGAGGCCAGGTCTGTATTCAGTGGCTACACGAACCTCCTCCTACCTGCCGGCATCTGCAGATCCTCTTTTCATTAGCCAGCCTGGCACGACATTATGTGTGTATCACACTGCAATATTGACCATTGCGCCAGGCCGGCTAATGAGAAAAGGAACAGCGGATGCAGTAAGCTAGGAGACGGTCCATATGGCCAATGAATATTGACCTGTCCACTGGACCAAGGTCCTGCAAATCGATTTGTTTGTCTCTATTTCTCAGTGGTGAGAACAAGCAAAAACAGGAGCGGAAATTTCTCATACCCATATCTTCTTTCCTCCAACATCATCTGCTGAAGGAGAGTTGGGAGCCCCCTTAGACTTAAAATAGTTGTCTGGTTTCACCAAAATTGATGAGTTCAGCAAACTTTTCTCAAATGCATATGGCGGGCCTTAGGCCATTAACCTCTTGCCCTTCACAGATCACCATCCCTACTACATATGAAGGAGCTCATAAGGTACGGTCTTCAGTGAGTACCTGGAGCCGATACTGCACCTTCGAGCCCATCCTGCCTCACCCAACCAGCAGCAATCCTTCACCACTAACATAATAAACCCCTTCCTTCCCAAAGTAGGGTAGTATATCTACAGACCTAACTCAGAAATATCTTTTCTCCATACAATTATTCTGGAAATTTGGATTGGCACTTGGAGGAAGGTCAGACCCCTCTATCTGCATCTACAGCCAGTGTTTCTGAATGATCACCAGCTTTTACCATAGACCCATCTATGCTGATTGCACCCTACAAGTGTCTCTTCATTGTCCGGAAGGACGTCAAATATCTGACCCAAAGTGTCCATGAGAAAATATGAGGATCAGGGTTTGACTGTAAGATTTGGAACATCTTGTGTTTACTGCAGGAAGATGAAAATGATGGATATGTCAGCGGAAACTTTTTCCTTTATTTTGCGCATGTCATCCATATTTTGCGGTTTTGGTTCCCGTGCATAAAATGAGTTTATGCAAATTGTTGCAATTTAGAAAAAACTGTCATACACATTTTGCTCCATTTTACGGTTTAGACAGATGGATGTGCGACTTTCCTAGTGATTAAAGGGTTACCAGACGATGCTATCGAAAGCATGAATCTTTCCGCCCAGCATTTCCGAGACACTTAGAAGTCAAGTGGTCGATATTCCGGATTTAAGTCCCAGCATCTTCAATGAGAAAGATTTGGGTGCCCCCTCTTTCTCGTTGCCTCTCCCCCACCACGTCCTTGTAAATATGTATTCTAAGTTTAGAAGAGGCGGCAGACAAAAAGGAAGGAGAAACAAAAGACAAAAAAAGCTACCCGAGAAATATGTCAAATATGTCTTTAGAGACCCAGTCCAAGGCAATTAGTTTTCCCCTCAAATCAGATTAACCTGTACAAGGCAGCCGGCGAGTTGTGCCAAACCTCACTTCCTGCTTTCCCAAGAGTTTGGCATGTGGAGGGGAGAGACTTTGTGTTGTCAACAATTTTAAGAAAATGCTCTGAACCCTACAAGTCGGGCAATGAGGAGGAGGGAAACATTCCTCCAGTGCGCCTCTGATGGGGTATGGAGAAAACTAATGTTACGATCAGTGAGGTCACACAGTCCCCTCCGTTTATAGTCATCACCCCAAAATTATCACTTTCTGTATACAAGAATGCCCCCTTATGTGCTGCCTCCATATGCATTGTCCGAAAACTGGCACTTGAGATAACCATTGCAGGGTCCCTCTATCCATGAGGAGAAGCTCCAACCTGACCTAAGGTTGGACCTTATCAGCACAATAGGAAGGGCAAAGGCTTCTTCTGTATTTATTAAGGGTCCATCCATCTAAAGTTAATTCAGGATCATAGCTGCACCAAATGTCCCAATTTTGGTGCCAGTGTGGGCTCATTCCGGCACCGAAAGGGAGTTTCATCCTCCTCTCTTCCATATTGATGACGCAAAGAAGGGGGCTGTCTGTCTGGCTCAGTTCAATACCCTGTGTTCTGACTGCATCAGCTCTGACAATGAAGGGGGCTGGCTTAAATAATGCACTAAGCCAGCCCCCTCTTCTTGGCCAGGACTTAATGGAGATACATTAGTGAGTTTAACACAGAGGTGCGCACAAACAGAAGAGGACCACTGTGCAGGAACAATATATGGGCCCTCTGCAGTCCAATAGCTCCTCATCATGCACACTTCAATAGTTTTTGGAGGTAGAAATGGGTGCCCTTACCTCCTGGGCCCATGTACGGCGGGCAAAGGTTGCACCAATATGATATGCCCACCCCTGGTTTAACAACACGAAACATATTATCTAACTTAACAATCTCTATCATTACAAGTTAAAGGGGTTCTCCATTTTTGTGTACTGTAAATAAAGCCTAATGAAAAGTTCTGTAACTTTTTACACTTTGCTCTTCAGACTTTACTGCTTTCAAAACCTCTGCTTGCTATCAATGAATAGGAGAAGTGATGAACGAGCACTACTATGCTCGGTACTCGTTAAGAGTAGTTGGATTCTCAGATGGGCGCCACTCGAATACCTGAGTATAGTAGAAGTCAAAGGGGAAATCTAATGGAAAAATGCTTGTGTTTCCTATTGACTTGCATTACATTTGGTACTCGAGTCACGCAAATCTGAACATCCAACTGCTTGTTACGACTACTGAATATCTGAGCATGGTAGTGCTTGCTTATCACTTCTCGTTACAAGTACCAAGAACCTGAGCATGGTAGTGCTCGCTCATCACTACTTGTTATGAGTACCGAGCATGGTAGTGCTCACTCAGCACTACTTATTATGAGTACTGAGCACCTGAGCATGGTGCTCACTCATCACTATTTGTTTCTGTGTCGCCCAGGGTTATGGGGTACTCGGTCCCGGGCGGTGTATAACTGGGGAATGTCACTTTGGTGGCCGTTGCTCGGTCCCGTGCCCTGGGCGCTTTTTGAAAAGTGGAACATTTACAGGGGATTAGAACAATGTTTACACGTGACGCCACTTGCGGTTTTGCGGCTATGTAGATGGAGCTGCCACTGCACAGGTGTTAATGGCAGCCTGGATGTTAGGCCCTCCACAAGTAAGGCCAGGCCCCAGAGAGTAGGCGATGTGACGGGTGTCGGAAGAAGGTAGGCCACACAAGAGGGTTTCAGTGCAACTGGTTCTTTACTCACTTTCTGGTGGTAACTGGGCACCCGAGGCCGGCTGGTTTCACCTTCAGGTCCCCTTAGACCCAGTGCCGGTTTTAGTAACCTGGTGGATTCTTCCCCTGCACCTGTCTTTTGGTTGGTGGGTCCCCGTGGCATAGAGCAGCTGAGGGTCCCCTCCTGGTGGTCTTCTACTGCAGTCCGTATGATGGTAGCGTGAACCCTGTGGGGTTGGAGTCTCTGGTCCTGTTCCCGGTTCTCCCTTTGCTACTGAGTCCCGAACTTCAAGGTCAGTGAGGTCCATGATGGTCCCCTCACTGTGCAGGTGTTATCAGGCCTGCCTGGAGCTTCTGCTTGACCTAGAGTCCTGTACCCCGTTGGTGCGTAGTTCCGGGAGTACTCCACTGTACTCCACCGGCAAATAACCGCCTGGGCCCTCAGGTCACTGTTCACTCCGGTCAGCACGTCTGCTCACGTTCACTTTCACTGCTAGACTGTTTTCCTCTCCTTCTGACTGTACACTGTCTATCCCACCCACCTGGTCAACTAGTGGACTGGACTGGCTCCACCTCTAGGTGACCATACATTGGTCCAACCCTAGCCTGGTACCATTCTATGGGGGATGTTGGGGAAGAAACAGGGATTTTCTGAAGTATTTGATGTTACTGGCACTGGTTTTCTGCGTCCCTAGGGGGAAGGCCCTGCATCCTGGTGAGGGATGCAGTACCTTGTAGCTCCGTTGGCTTCAGGGGCGCTACATTACGAGTACTCAACACCCGAGCATGGTAGTGCTCACTTATCACTACTTGTTACGAGTACTGAACACCCGAGCATGGTAGTGCTTTCTCATCACTACTTGTTACGGGTACCGAGCACCCGAGCACGGTAGTGCTTGCTCATCATTACTTGTTATGAGTACTGAGCCCCTAAGCATGGTAGTGCTCGCTCATCACTACTCATTACGAGTACTGAGCACTGGAACATGGTAGTGCCCGCTCATCATGGCTCATTACGTGTACCGAGCACCAGAGTATGGTAGTGCTCACTCATCACTGCTCATTATGAGCACTGAGCATGGTAGTGCTTGCTCACCACTAATCGTTACAGTACTGAGCATCCGAGCATGGTTGTGCTGACTCATCACTACTCGTTACGAGTAACGAGCACCCAAGCATGGTAGTGCTCACTCATCACTACTCACTGCGAGTACTGAATACGGTAGTGCTCGCTCATCACTAGTCGTTACGAGTACCGAGCAACCGGGCATGGTAGTGCTTGCTCATCAATAAATAGGAACAGTCTTCTTAAATCAAGAAGATATCAATTGGTCCAGACCAAATAATTTTCACAACAGTTTGGCAAAATTGCTTGACAGTCCTCTGTGAGTTGCGTACAATGATCACTATTCTGATTCTTGTTCCAGGGGTCCATATTATGTGTTGTACCCTTTTCTTTTTTTTTTACATTTTTAGCATTTCCGTGGTACACAGGTTGACATTGTAGAGCTTATGAGACAGTAATCCTCAGTCTCAAGATGTGACTGTGCCTTTACTATAGCCACTGACGGTCTGTAGAGTGCAGCTCGAGGACATAAAGCCCCTCTACAGAATGTCAATCCCACCCAAGAGAGAAAGGCCCAGCGTGTGGTGAGGTTTTACCAGTTGAACCAGCTGATGGCCCCATATGTCACTGTGACAATGAGCACCGGCCACTGATTGATTCCCCCCATCATAAAGCTGTCACTGCCCTGTTAAGGGATGTGATTAGAGGCCAGAGGTTAGTGAGGCTTCCAGGGCAGAGCTGCGGGGAGTCTCCGGCACAGAGTCCAGGCATTCCTGTTACCTGCCAGCCCCCTATCCCAGACCACCATGCCCTGCACATAGGGGATGCAAAAGGCCCTTTCGCTCTCCCTTAATTTATTAGAGGTAGTTTCTGCGATTTTTTAGAAGGCTACAAAACAAGGCCTTATTCAGACTTCTGTAATTCATAGATACAACAAGTACCCATTATAATCTAAGGGACTGTTCATGTGTCCGCGTATTTTTGTTTTCCCTAGACCTTGTATCTGCAAAAAAAAAAGAAGATATGTCGGTGGATCAAACTTATCTATTCAAGTCTATGGGCCGATTCATCATTGTATTTATGCTTTTGGTTTTATTTAGTTTTTTGGTTGTTTTAGTCTGTTTTTTTACTTCCACCAATTTCCTTTTTATAATTTGCACTTTTTTATAATAATAACTTTATTCATTTATATAGCGCTATTAATTCCACAGCACTCATACATTGGCAACACTGTCCCCATTGGGGCTCACAATCTAGAGTCCCTGTCTGTATGTCTTTCGAGTGTGGGAGGAAACCAGAGATCCTGGAGGAAACCCACGCAAACTCCTTGCAGATGGTGTCCTTGGTGGGATTTGAACCCAGGACCCCAGCGCTGCAAGGCTGCAGTGCTAACCACTGAGCCACCGAGCCGCCCTTTCTAAGTCTTTTCCTTAATTTTCACCATAGTGGGACTGTTTTTTTTCCTTTTTTCAGTCTTTTTTTTGTTTAGAAAAGTAACAAACTCCATTCCTGGAGTATTTTTATGTGCAGCTAAAAATGTTTGCACAAATTTTGCAGCATTTTAGTGGAACATATGTGACGCCCTAGACTAGCCAGGTAGTCACATACATACCAACACACACACCCCCACCCTAGTCAGTTACAACAGTCAATCAAAAACCCTTGTTGCCTCCCTCCAGAGTCTGATGTCCACACCAGGTGGGGCGGAGCCAGGCAGTTGGCCCCACCCACCGAGGAGTTCACAGGCCTGGAGGCAGGAAAAGTGTCAGTCTAGTCTTGGAGGCGAAAGTGAGAGGAGTGAACACTTGAGGTGTCTGGGTTGGAGCCCAGACACTGACAGCAATGTTGGCAGACGGTGGTGGCCGTCTGCAGGAGTTGGTGGAACGCCGCAGAGCCGTAAGGACCGGGGTCGGGCGTCCGCCCGCCGGTACCGGACCGGGGAACGGAGTGAAGCTAAGCACACAGGCAGGGCCATCGGACCCCGACCAGGCTTGGAGCCGCCGTCAATAGTCAAATCTGAATGTGACAGGAACCCCAGGGGTTTCCCAACTACTAAGTCCCGATTGAAGGCAGCCGTCCACCCAGAGAGGATATACAACCACCGCCACAGGCTAGAGATCCAAGGGCCAGCGCCTGCGGGCAAAACGGGCTCCTACGGCACCTATACGCCGGGGAGTGGACTACTGGTGGGCAACCACAGGAGTCAAGAACATTCTCAAAGGTGCAGGGAAAGACAGCCACCATCAGCCGTCCGGGGAGAGCACAACAACAACACTGCAGCCGGCTGTGGAACCCGTCCATCCGGCCGTTTTGGTTTACTTACGACTCTGTCAGTGATTGTCTGAGTGAGTACACCAGTGCCGTCCGGCACCGCGCCGCGCAGTCCCTGCACCCCAGCCATCCGGCCTCCCCGTTACACCATCGGGCCCCGGGATCACCAACCCCTGCCCACGGAGGAGACAAAATCTCAGCTGCACCCTACCATCTCTCCCGGGATCCCCGTTACCAGCAGCGGTAGTGCCATTATCACCACGACCCGTGGGTGGCGTCACGAACAATTTCCCTAAACATACCATCCCCATTTCACTCACGGGTGAGGAGCGCTGCTCGAGTCCCCGGGTCCGGTCCACCGCTCGAGCCACCGAGCAGCAGCAGCAGAAGCCCCGGACCCGAGTGCGGCGAGCGCGTCCCCTCCGCCCGCGACACATGCAACCCTTTTGGCTCTAATAAGGCTCAAAAAAGGTGGAAGACAATAAAAAGCATTTTTAATGTTGAGTAAAATGCATCAACCATGAGCGCAGATTAGAAGAATTTGGCACATAAAGTGGCAATGAGTACCACAAGATAAAAAAAATAAGTAAAAATGAGTCACAAAACGCCATAAATAATGAATCCGTAAGCTCACTGATGGCATTGTCTTGTCCGTTTTTTCCTGTGTGAATATATCATAATTCTCCACTGAAAATATGATTACCAAATCCATATCCTGGGGTTCCATCGCTCTGGGTAAGGCGGTAATAATGTCTTCTCTATAGATGGGATGAGTGGGATTCATCCAAAGAGACATATGGCAACCTGCTAAAAGTTGTAGTTCTGCAACAGGTTGGACCGTGTTCTATAAACCTGCAGTCTCTTCTATTGCCAAATTCTGGACGTTATCGAGGCTGAGGTAGGAGCCCCCGTTCTCCTTCCCTCTTCATCTCGCTCCTGCTTCCTGCAGTGTGGAGGGGCGCCAAATCCTTCCAAAAAGTGGTTTTTCTATGAGATTTAGTGGTTTACCTCATGTTTGTGTAGCAAAGTCTTTGACATTAGTGCAGGATCAAGCTCTTAGTGGTCTTCCCAAAATCTGCGTGTCACACATCAAAACACTCATTCATGGGGTTTCTGCTGGAAACTGGCCCCGTGCTTCCTGCTAACATCAGCCTCCAATATTTGCAATTCTCTCCAGCTAGGAAGAAGGATCAGATCATTCATCTGCCTTTACTTAAGGAGTTTTGCCTCGTCCTCAAGATGTGACATGTCAGTGTTTTCAATGTCCTTCAACAAAGATATAATTTGGAAATGGGGGAAAACCTTCTGCCACATCTCCCGGGTGCCCCCATACCCTGTTTGGTGTGAGGTCTGCAAAGGTATAATTCGGGGATATGGTCTGGGGTCTGTGAAAACATGGGTCCATTTTGGGGTCTGCAAAACAAGCTATTTAAACAGAAGAGATCTGTAAACTAGAGGTGTCTGTCCTGGGTTTGTAATTTTTAAACGATCTGGACTAAAGTCCGGATTTTTTTTCCAGTCTGGTTGGCTCCGAGGTCTGCAAAGAGGTAGTTTGAGGTATGGTCTGGTGTCTGTGAATAATAGAGTTTTTTTAACAAGGGAGTGCGATCTGGGTTTATAATTACAAGGCCGTCTTGACTAAAGCCTGTAATTTTTAGGGATTCTGTACAATGATGGAAAGGGGAAGGGAAAGTTACAGGGAAGCAACAGAAGGTTATGGGCGGTGGACAGAGCGCTCATCCCTGTGTGATGTCCTGTTTCTATAGGGCATATAAGGGTAAAGAAGTAAGATGGGTTCCCTATAAATAATATACACTGATACCAAGAGGTTTTGCTATTTAGTAATGAGCGAGCACTACCATGCTCGGGTGCTCGGGATTCGTAACGAGCAGTCGGAGGCTCGGAAAGACTCGACTTAAGTACCCAGGTATAATGGAAGTCAAAGGGAAACTTGAGCATTTTTCCGGGAAATCTTACGGAAAAATGCTCAAGTCCCCCCGTTGACGTGCATTATACTCGGTACTCAAGTCAAGTCCTTCTGAGCGTCCAACTGCTCATTATGAATCCCGAGCACCCAAGTATGGTAGTGCTCACTCATCACTACTTGTTACAAGTACCCGACTATGTTGGTGCTTGCTCCTCACTAGTCGTTACGAGTACCAAGCACCCGATCATGGTAGTGCTCGCTCATCACTAGTCATTACGAGTACCAGGCACCCAAGCATGGCAGTGTTCACTCATCATTACTCGTTATGAGTACCGAACATGGTAGTGCTCTTCATCACCAGTCATTACGAGTACTGAGCACCTAAGCATGGTAGTGCTCGCTTATCACTATTCGTTACGAGTACTGAGAACCCGAACATGGTAGTTCTTGCTCATCGCTAGACGTTATGAGTACCAAGCACCCGAGCATGGCAGTGCTCACTCATCACTACTCGTTACGAGTACCGAGCACCTGAACATGGTAGTGCTCACTCATCACTATTCGTTACGAGTACTGAGAACCCGAGCGTGGTAGTGCTCGCTTATCACTATTCGTTACGAGTACTGAGAACCTGAGCATGGTAGTGCTCGCTCATCACTAGACTTTACGGGTACCAAGCACCCGAGCACGTCAGTGCTCACTCATCACTACTCGTTACAAGTACCGAGCATTCTAGTGCTCACTTATCACCAGTCCTTACGAGTACTGAGCACCCGAACATGGTAGTGCTCACACATCACTAATCGTTGCGAGTACTGCTGACCACCCGAGCATAGGAGTGATCGCTTATCACTAGTCATTACGAGTACTGAGCATGCGAGTATGGCAGTGCTCCTCATCACTACTCGTTACGAGTACCGAGCACCTGAACATGGTAGTGCTCACTCATCACTACTCGTTACGAGTACTGAGAACCCGAGCATGGTAGTGCTTGCTTATCACTATTCGTTACGAGTACTGAGAACCTAAGCATTGTAGTGCTCGCTCATCACTAGACTTTACGAGTACCAAGCACCCGAGCATGTCAGTGCTCACTCATCACTACTCGTTACAAGTACCGAGCATGGTAGTGCTCACTTATCACCAGTCCTTACGAGTACTGAGCACCCGAACATGGTAGTGCTCACACATCACTAATCGTTGCGAGTACTGAGCACCTGAGCATAGTAGTGATCGCTTATCACTAGTCATTACGAGTACTGAGCATGCGAGTATGGGAGTATGGCAGTGCTCCTCATCACTACTCGTTACGAGTACCGAGCACCTGAACATGGTAGTGCTCACTCATCACTACTCGTTACGAGTACTGAGAACCCGAACATGGTAGTGCTCGTACATCACTAATAGTTGCGAGTACTGAGCACCCAAGCATGGTAGTGCTCGCTTATCACTAGTCGCTACGAGTACTGGGCACCCGAGCATGGTAGTGCCTGCTCATCACTATGCGTTACGAGTACTCAGCACCCGAGCATAGTAGTGCTCGTTTATCACTAGTCGCTACGACTACCGAGCTCCCGAGCATGGTAGCGCTCCTCATCACTACTCGTGATGAGTCGGATTACCAAGCACCTGAGCATGGTAGTGCTCACTCATCAATATTGCTATCCCATAGTATTTATGAGATCGATGAGCAACATCTATCCCAAACTGGGCATTGGAGTTCTCCTTTAGGCCTCTTTCACACGTCCGTGAAAAACCACGCACGTTTTTCACGGACAGTCAGAGGTGCGTTTTGCCCTCCGTGAGCCATGTTTACGGCACACGTGTGTTCTCCATGTGTTATCCGTGATAACACACGGAGAACGGGAACTTTCTGCTCACCTGTCCTTGGCGTCGCTGTCCGTGGTGCTGATCTTCGGTCTCCGGTGCTGCCGACTCCCCGCTGCTGCTGCTTCCGGCCACAGTGAAGTGAATATGCAATGAGCATAATGAGCGGCGGTCGGAAGCAAGTGACAGCAGCGGCAGAGACAGCAGGGCTGGAGAAGGTGATTAAAGTTTGTTTTTTTTTCTCAAACACGTGCGTTTTCTCCGAAGCGTGTCACACGGAACACCTCCGTGTGGTCCGTTTGCGTTCCGTGTGACACCCGTGATGCCGGAGAAAAACGGACATGTTGACGTGTGGAGCACACGGACACACGGTCCATGGCAGAACACGCACGTGAGTGCAGACCCATTGATTTTAATGGGTCTACGTGTGCCCGTGTCTCCGGTACATGAGGAAACGGACCAAACACGTACCGGAGACATGGACGTGTGAAAGAGGCCTTAGGTGGATGTATCTAAGGAGTGAGCACTTCTGTGCATTTTAAGGTTAGTCCATTCATTTCACCCTGGTGTATGTGAGGTTCCCAGAATAGATGGTAAGCTCTTGGGATCAGAGAGGCGTTGATTGCCTCTCTGCTGCATATACTAGATCTAGGTAAAGCCAGTGTTTATTATGCAGATAGGGAGCTTAGTGAGGGGTTAACATTGTGGGCCATGGGGGAAGGTGGTGGCCGCTAAGGGGGTCCCTGGAGATATCTGTGCAGTTAATTAGCTGGAGCTGCAAGATGGTGACCGGGGCCTCAATGTTTTGCTAAGCGTTCAGGCCATTTACACCTCTGGAGATCATATGTTTTTTTAACCAAAGTGACCTCCTTCCTCCTGATATTACTTGCACGGGGTGTACAGAAAATGGAGTGAGGGGCTTGTGCCCCTTTTGGAAATTTGCATCACATTATTATCTGGTTAGCAGTAAGTAGACAATGGGTCCGTACATTTGTATAATAATATCACATATAGTACGAGACATCGGCCGATCCGCCTGGAACCAAAACTGAAATCTGGTCCAATCTCCGACTGTAGGATACCGAGCGCTGCCGCAAATATCAGCGGAGCTGTAGAAGATGGCGACACCTACTCTGGGACCTCATCCTTGTTATTTCAGGACACAGCAGCTCAACAGGCCGTATCACTCCTAAAAGGTTTAGATACACTGCTTAGGGTACTTTCACACTTGCGTTCAGCGGAGTCCGTCACTATGGAGAATAGCGCAGTCCGTTAACGCACTGCGCTATTCTCCATAGACTTGTATGGATGACGCACTGTAACGCAAGTGTCAGTGTTGCATCCGCCGGACGACGCAGCGTCGTTATTTTGACGCTGCGTCGGGCGGAAGGAACGCAGCATGTAACTTTTTTTGAGCAGCGGAATCCTTTGGATTTCACTGTGCATGCTCTCTCTGGCTCCCTCCACCCGTAACCAGGCGGCCGGTTGCTGTAAGTGATCAGCTGATCACCCGGCGGCCGACTACTGTGAGTGATCGGCTGATCACCCGGCGGCCGACTACTGTTAGCGATCAGCTGATCGTTCACAATAGTCTGCCGATGGTAAAACTGTAAAAAACCCAAAACGGATTGTGTTGTTTTGCAGCATCCGTTGCATCCGTTGTGCCACTATATGCAACACATCCATTGCATCCGTCACACAACGCAATGCAACGGATACCGTTCAACGCAAGTGTGAAAGTAGCCTAAAGGGGGCTTTACACGCTGCGACATCGCTAATGCGGAGTCGTTGGGGTCACGGAATTTGTGACGCACATCGGGCCGCATTAGCGATGTTGCTGCATGTGACACCGATGAGCGATTTTGCATCGTTGCAAAAACGTGCAAAATCGCTCATCGGTGACATGGGGGTCTATTCTTGATTATCGTTACTGCAGCAGTAACGATGTAGTTCGTCGCTCCTGCGGCAGCACACATCGCTATGTGTGACGCCGCAGGAACGAGGAACCTCTCCTTACCTGCGTCACGGCCGCTATGAGGAAGGAAGGAGGTGGGCGGGATGTTCCGGCCACTCATCTCCGCCCCTCCGCTTCTATTGGGCGGCCGCTCAGTGACGTCGCTGTGACGCCGCACGGACCGCCCCCTTAGAAAGGAGGCGGTTCGTCGGTCACAGCGACGTCGCCGGGCAGGTAAGTATGTGTTACGGGTCTGCGCGATGTTGTGCGGCACGGGCAGTGATTTGCCTGTGTCGCACAACAGATGGGGGCGGATACCCACGCTAGCGATATCGGGACCGATATCGCAGCGTGTAAAGTAGCCTTTAGTCTACAACATCACACATGAACGGCTTGAAAGGTGCACAGCTCAGCAAACATTAAACTAGATACAGCAGCTCAGCAGATAATAACACATGAGAAGTTTAGAATCATGATTGGATACAGTAGTACAGTATCACACCTGATAGTTTTAGATAAAAAGTTAAGCATATAGTATCACATGTAATAGGATTAGATATGTGGCGCCCTGGCCTAGCCAGGTCGTCACAGATAACA
Organism: Anomaloglossus baeobatrachus; assembly: GCF_048569485.1. Classification (NCBI taxonomy): domain Eukaryota; kingdom Metazoa; phylum Chordata; class Amphibia; order Anura; family Aromobatidae; genus Anomaloglossus; species Anomaloglossus baeobatrachus. Next base: position 495,399,440 of record NC_134357.1, read on the forward strand.
CACAAACACCCCCACCCCCATTAGACAGGGACACCAGCCAAACACAAAACCCTTGTTGCCTCCCTCCAGTGTCTGATGTCCACACCAGGTGGGGCAGAGCCAAGCGGTTGGCCCCACCCACCGAGGAGCTCACAGGCCTGGAGGCGGGAAAAATGACAGATACAGTTTGGAGTTTGAAGTGAGAGGAGTGAGCACTTGGGTGTCTGGGTTTGTGGCCCAGGCACTGACTGCAAGGTTGGCAGACGGTGGTGGCCGTCTGCAGGAGTGGTGAAGCAATGCGGAACCGTAGGACCGGGGTCGGGCGACGGCCCGCCGGTACCGACCGGGGAGCGAAGTGAAGCCAGCACACACAGGCAGGGCCATCGGACCCCGACCAGGCTTGGAGCCGCCGACAATAGTCAGATCCGAATGTGACTGGAACCCCAGGGGTTTCATAAGAGCAAAAGTCCCGATTGAAAGCAACCGCCCACACCGTGAGGGTATACACCTACTGCCTAAGGCTAGCGACCCAAGAGCCAAAGCCTGCGGGCAAACGGGCTCCTCCGGTACCCATACACCGGGGAGCGGACTACCGTTGGGAATCCATAGTAGTCAGAAGGAGAACATCAAGGTGCAGGGAAAGACAGCCGCCATCACCTGTCCGGGGAGAGACACTGCAGCCGGCTGCGGGACCCGTCCATCCAGCCGTTTGGTTTACCGAGGACTTTGTACCTTTCTTGCTGAGTGAGTACACCTGTGCCATCCGGCACCGCGCCGCGCTGTCCCTGCAGCCCTGCACCTCACCAACCCTGCCTCCCCGTCACATCATCGGTCCCCGGGACCACCAACCTCTACCCACGGAGGGGGAAAACAACATCCCAGCTGCTCCTTACCATCGCTCCTGGGATCCCCGTCATCAGCAGCGGTGGTGCCTATGTCGTGGGCAGAGGAGAGGACGCTGCGCTCACCCACTGCTCGGGTCCGGCTGCTGCTGCTCGCTCGGTCGGTGGCTCGAGCGGTGGGCCGGATCCCGGGGACTCGAGCGGCGCTCCTCGCCCGTGAGTGAAAGGGGGTGGTTTGGTTTAGGGATATTGTCCGTGACGCCACCCACGGTTGTGGTGAGGTTGTGGCACCACCGCTGCTCTGGACGGGGATCCCGGGAGCGATGACAGGGAGTAGCTTGGATGTTGTTTCTCCCCTCCGTGGGTAGGGGGGTTGGTTGTCCCGGGGCCCGGTAAGGGAGGGATGGCAGGCGGGCTACGGGGCCTGGTGAGAGCTGTGCCACACGGCACGGTGGTACTCACTCAGCCAATGATGAATGCAAAGTCTCCGGTAAAACAAACGGCTGGATGGACGGGTCCCACAGACGGCTGCGGTAGCTCTCCCGGTAGGTTGGTGGTGACTGCCTTTCCCTGCACCTGTGTTGTGTTCACAGTTCCAATGGCTTCCCACCGGTAACCTGATCCCCAGCTTGGATGGATGCTGAGGGAGCCCCTTTTGCCCGCAGGCTCTGGCCCTGGGAACTGTAGCCTTGGCGGTGACTGTATTTCCCTTCACGGTTTGAGCGGTTGCCTTCAATCGGGTCTTGACTGCTGGGAAACCCCGGAGGTTCCCTTCGCTAACGGATTTGACCGGTTTTACGGCGACTCCTAGCCGGTCGGGGTCCGTAAGCTCTGCCGAATGGTGCTGGCTTCTCTTCACTCCCCGATCCGGTACCGGCGGGCCACCGCCCATCCCCGGTCCTTACGGTTCACTTCAATCAGCCTCTCCTGCAGACGGTCACCACCGTCTGCCAACCTTGCTGTATGTGCCCGGGCCACGCACCCGGACACGGTCATTCTCCTCAACTACCACTTCACTCTCCAACTTCCTAACTCATCTCCCTTCCTTTTCCCGCCTCCAGGACTGTGAACTCCTCGGTGGGCGGGGCCAACCGCCTGGCCCACCCCCTGGTGTGGACATCAGCCCCTGGAGGGAGGCAACAAGGATTTGTGTTTGACCTAGATGTGCCTAGCCGGGGTGTGGGGTGTGTTGTTGCAGTACCTGTGACGTCCTGGCTTGTCCAGGGCACCACATTCCCCCTTAGTAAAATGCAGACCGTCCGCGGGCTGCCCGCCCATCACCGGTTTTATTTTTGGTTAACTGTAGAAAAGGGGTAAAACATATAAAACAGTAAAAACAAGCATTTTTTTTGTATAAAACTTCCTTTAACGAGAGGTACAGTACTTAAACGTTGCAAACGGTAACGGCTTCCGCTCTTCTCCCACCCAAACAACCTGGCCCTGATGCTGCCCCTAAGAAGTGGGCAGCACCCCTTGCCCCAGTCCATTACCAGGTTGCCCGAGCGGGTACAGTCTCTTTCAGGGGACCCGCGTCCATGGGGACCCCTGAACCCCCGGAGGATCGCCACCGGTTACGGTAGTGGCGGGCCTGGGCCATCTCTTTCCTCCAGGCCCATCCTCCCAAATCAGCCTCTCCGGAGGCGGTAACGGTATCAAGCCAAAACATTTTTATTTACATCCCACTAAGTTTGTGGTTGCCCTGCCAGTTCTCGGGCTTGTCCGTAAGAAGTCCCTTACACAACGGTTGCAGGAAGTCCCTTCGGGGACTGGTTGCCGGCAACGGCCGGTTTAATCAAAGTGCTAATCAGGTTACATCTTCTGTTGATTACTTATCATTCACAACTTTTAAACTGGTGGTCCCAACGGGGACAACTGCTGACAACGGTGGACCGCTGACTCACTCCAAATCCACGGTGTCGGCCGGGGGAGGGGGCCGGACTGGTACTCGGGCCTCCTGACTGCCCCTCAATTTAGCATCCAGAGCAAACCAACCCCTCTCCCCGCAATGCCGAGTGTTTTGGACCAAGTCCCCCGGCACCAGGTTGCGGCCCGGGTGGTCCTCCGGTAGGTGGGCATTGACGTCCCGTCGGGCCACAAAGATTTCGGCCTCCAGGCCCGGCTCATAAATAAAACCGTACCCCCGACGGACGTCAAACCTCCTCACTTGACCTTCATAGAGCGGGCCCAGTACACGGAAGGTGGCTTGGCGGAGGCTTTCTTTCTCCTTAATCGTGCGGGCTACCAACTCCGCCTTCCTCCTCTCCCTCTCCGCGATTTCCTGGCCCAGCGGGGTCGGCTCCCTGTCCCAGTAAGGGGCTACTGCGGACCCCAGCGCACGGGTCGGGCCCCGCGAGACCTCCTTCACGCTGCCCAGTACTGGCATTCTGGGGGGAAGGTCCCGCGGTGTCATGGCCTGGGGTGCTGCCTTGCAGCGGCAACCCGGCGTGGCCTCAGCCGAGGCGTGGGGGATGGGCATAGGGATCGTCTCCCGCTTGACCTCCTGCACGGAGCGGCCTGTCGGTACCGATTCGGGCTCAGGCACAATCACCATAGGTGCCTCCGGTATCTTTCCGCTGACGGCCTCGGATTTCGGCATCTTCCACGGAAGCGGCTCCGGACGGTCACGGGCCCCGGCTGCAGGTCGGTCCGCCTGGGCGGATTGGCGGGGTACCGCTACCGGTGGTGGTGGTAGCGGGCCTAGTGACGGGGCAGCAGCAGCCAACACGGGTAGCGGGGGAGGTAGCAGGGCGAGCGGGTGTAGACCGGGCCCCTCGGCCGCGATGACCGACCCACTAGGAGTACAGAGGCGTGGGTCACTTACCCTCTCTTCCAAGACTCCCTCCACCTCGCGTCTCCGTATGGCCACCACCACCTCCGCCATGTCGGCCTCCCACTCCTCCAAGAGGAGTTGCACTCTGATCTGCAGCCGTTGTTGTAGCTGAGCGGTCTGGACCCCCACCCATGCCGCGGTTCCAGGCGCGGGGGCTACGGTGCTGCGGGACGGTTGGTACTTCGCTGCGGCGGCCTCTTCCAGGAACCACAAGATGGCCGCAGGGTCTTGGTGTCACTGCTTTTATAGCCGCGAGCTACATGCGGCCAGACGCCATCCGTCCCCCTTAGTCTTTTTCCGGCTCCTCCTCTACAGGGGCGGGGTTTCGGTTTTCGCGCCTCCACTACTCGGGAAGACGCTCGAGCGGGGACTTTTCGCGCCCAAAATGGCGGCTTCTCAAGATTTTCGGCCGGACGACTCCGGCGATCACAAGGCGCACCTCTACCAGACGGCAGAGCGGTAAGATCCTGTTCGTGACGCCAAGTTGTCGCAGGCGGAAGAGGGGACGCTGCGCTCACCCACTGCTCGGGTCCGGCTGCTGCTGCTGCTCGCTCGGTCGGTGGCTCGAGCGGTGGGCCGGATTCCGGGGACTCGAGCGGCGCTCCTCGCCCGTGTGTGAAAGGGGGTGGTTTGGTTTAGGGATATTGTCCGTGACGCCACCCACGGTTGTGGTGAGGTTGTGGCACCACTGCTGCTCTGGACGGGGATCCCGGGAGCGATGACAGGGAGCAGCTTGGATGTTGTTTCTCCCCTCCATGGGTAGGGGGGTTGGTTGTCCCGGGCCTGGTGAGGGAGGGATGGCAGGCGGGCTACGGGGCCTGGTGAGGTGCAGGGTCACAGGTGCAGCGCTGTGCCGCACGGCACGGTGGTACTCACTCAGCCAATGATTAATGCAAAGTCTCCGGTAAAACAAACGGCTGGATGGACGGGTCCCACAGACGGCTGCGGTAGCTCTCCCGGTAGGTTGGTGGTGACTGCCTTTCCCTGCACCTGTGTTGTGTTCACGGTTCCAATGGCTTCCCACCGGTAACCCGCTCCCCAGCTTGGATGGATGCTGAGGGAGCCCATTTTGCCCGCAGGCTCTGGCCCTGGGAACTGTAGCCTTGGCGGTGACTGTATTTCCCTTCACGGTTTGAGTGGTTGCCTTCAATCGGGTCTTGACTGCTGGGAAACCCCGAAGGTTCCCTTCGCTAACGGATTTGACCGGTTTTACGGCGACTCCTAGCCTGGTCGGGGTCCGTAAGCCCAACCCCAGTCTGCCAACCTTGCTGTATGTGCCCGGGCCACGCACCCGGACACGGTCAGTCTCCTCAACTACCACTTCACTCTCCAACTTCCTAACTCATCTCCCTTCCTTTTTCCGCCTCCAGGACTGTGAACTCCTCGGTGGGCAGGGCCAACCGCCTGGCCCACCCCCTGGTGTGGACATCAGCCCCTGGAGGGAGGCAACAAGGATTTGTGTTTGACCTAGATGTGCCTAGCCGGGGTGTGGGGTGTGTTGTTGCAGTACCTGTGATGTCCTGGCTTGTCCAGGGCGCCACACCTATCTTCACCACGGCCCGTGGGTGGCGTCACGGACTAAATTCCCCAAACCAACCACCCCTTTCACTCACGGGCGAGGAGCGCCGCTCGAGTCCCCGGATCCGGCCCACCACTCGAGCCACCGAGCAGCCATCGCAGCAGCGCCGGACCCGAGCGTTAGCGAGTGCAGCGCAGTGGCGTCCTCCCCGCCCGCGACAGATAGACAGGCTCGGCAGTGTAACATGTAATAGGCTTCTATACCGGGGCTGAGCAGCCAGCATCACACATGCTGGGGTTAGATACAGAATCTCAGCCGAGTCACATGGTTGACTTTGTAGACCATTTCACACGGAAAAGGCATAGATACCCTAGCTTATCACATTAAAAAATGTGCCCAAAGTTTAAATACTTTGTGTGGCCACCATTATTTTCAAGCATGGCCTTAACTCTCTTGGGCATGAAGTTCACTAGAGAGACATACATGCCTGGCTCAGCAGACAGTATCACACAAGGTAGGTATGACGCCCCTGCGGTAACCATGTGTGAGAAAAACAAGGTAACAACAAGGTAACCACTCGGGTCCTACATGACTGTGCCAGTCACTACACACACACTAGCACACCAGCACATTTAGTGGTACTTTGCACGCTGTGACATCGCAAGTCGATGCTGCGATGTCGAGCACGATAGTCCCCGCCCCCGTCGCAGCAGCGATATCTTGTGATAGCTGCCGTAGAGAACATTATCGCTACGGCAGCTTCCCATGCACTCACCTGTCCTGCGACGTCGCTCTGGCCAGCGATCCACCTCCTTCCTAAGGGGGCGGGTTGTGCGGCGTCACAGCGACATCACACGGCAGGCGGCCAATAGCAGCGGAGGGGCAGAGATGAGCAAGATGTAAACATCCCGCCCACCTCCTTCCTTCCTCATTGCAGGCGGGACGCAGGTAAGGTGATGTTCCTCGCTCCTGCGGCTTTACACACAGCGATGTGCGCTGCCACAGGAACGAGGAACAACATCGTACCTGTCACTGCACCGGCATTATGGAAATGTCGGAGACTACACCGATGATACGATAACAACGCTTTTGCGCTCGTTCATCGTATCAAAAAGGTTTTTCACACTACGACATCGCAAGTGACGCCGGATGTGCGTCACTTTCGATTTGACCCTACCGACATCGCACCTGCGATGTCGTAGTGTGCAAAGCCGGCCTTACACTCGCTGTTCCTGGCTGGGAGCCACACCTAGCCAAGTGACAGGCCTGGGCACTGTTAGATAACAGGCAGCCAACTGGGATGGAAGAGACCAGGCCTGGGGGAAGAGTGAGTGTGGCTAGTCAGTCGGAGAAAGGAAGTGAAGGAGGAAGGAGTTGTGAGTTGAGGAGAGGAGTAGTAAGAAAAGTGTCAAGACAGACCATAGACTCTTGAGACACATTGAAAGTTGCAAAGAATTCGCAAAGACCTGAGTAGAAAGAACAGCTACACAGAGGACGAAAGTAGCTGGATAGCAAGAGAGCAAGCTCCAACGACAGAGGGATCTTGTGGGGTGGACATCCAGGGCTCCATCCATCTGTTAACTCTGCCAGGCAGGTGGGTTTCCAGGACTCATCTGCCACCGCTAACGTCCGAGGCAGCAGCAGCAAAGAGAGGACCAGGAGAAATTCTCTTAAATAGTCCAAGTTGCCTGCGGCAGGACCCAGACACCAGGAGGACCTCCAAGTGCTTCACGCCAGGGAGGACCCACATACACCAGAGTGAAAAGGTGGAGAGTGACACCAGATCGGCTGGCACAGCCATCAGGGACACGGGCGCACCTGGGATCCAGTACGTCCCCAGGGTGTGAATTCAGTAAGTAAAGACAATCAAACTGCACTCTCTGTCTGGACTGCTTCATTGCGCTGCGCCTCCACGTTAACCCTTCACCTACCCGTGGGGAAAAGCCCTGCTCGCGGTGGGCTCCACCATCCACGCTGCTCCCATCCATTATCCCCAGTGGGAACCCGCAGCGGCGGCCCTACTATCCTTGGCCGCAAAGCGCGAGTGGCGTAGTTGGACTTTATTTTTATTTTTCTCTTTCATTTTTCATTTAAAATTGTTCGCCAGTGCCCCTGGGTCTGGGACCCCTCGGGTCACGGACCGCCCGGATTCGAGCAGCTCGGCTGCCCCGGGGTGCGCCACAGGCTTAGATACACAGGCTCAGTAGAAACCTTCTCCTTTGCTTGCCGGGCTAGATTTCCTCTGCTTGTTGTGGGCACCCTGCTCCATTTGTGACTCTTCCTTAGCTCTCTGTTCGGGTGTCTATGACCTGCACATATCAATCTCTCTCTTTCATAGAATTTCCAAGGGAAATGTGTGCGGTGAACCGAGGGGCCTCCGACCTCTTGTCTCTCCGTATGAATCCACAGTGTGCAGTCATCTGAGTAATGTGTCCTGACAACATTGATACCTGGGAAACATGTGTGCCCCGATATCACTCACTGGCCAACAAGGGGCTCCACTGATGAACCCTTCCGAATACTCAGTATTTTTCAGCTTCTATGCTCTCAGGAAGGAGATTTCAGCACCGAATCTGTGTCAAATCTTTATTGGGACCTAGTATCAGTGCAGGACACTTAAGGTGGTGTCACACATAGCGACGACGACAACGACGTCGCTGCTAAGTCACCATTTTCTGTGACATAGCAGCGACGTCCCGTCGCTGTCGCTGTGTGTGACGTCCAGCAACGACCTGACCCCTGCTGTGAGGTCGCCGGTCGTTGCTGAATGTCCTGCTTCATTTTTTGGATGTTGCTCTCCCGTTGTGAAGCACACATCGCTGTGTGTGACAGCGAGAGAGCGACGAACTGAAGCAAGCAGGGAGCAGGCGTCTGGCAGCCTGCGGTAAGCTGTAACAACGGTAAACACCGGGTAACCAAGAAGCCCTTTCCTTGGTTACCCGATATTTACCTTAGTTACTAGTGTCTGCCGCTCTCATGCTGCCAGTGCCGGCTCCCTGATCCATGCACACGTAGCTGGAGTACACATCGGGTAATTAACCCGATGTGTACTCTGGCTAGGAGTGCAGGGAGCCAGCGCTAAGCGGTGTGCTCTCACGCTGCCAGTGCCGGCTCCCTGCTCCATGCACACGTAGCTGGAGTACACATCGGGTAATTAACCCGACGTGTACTCTGGCTAGGAGTGCAGGAAACAGGGAGCCGGCACTGGCAGCGTGAGAGCGGTGGACGCTAGTAACTAAGGTAAATATCGTGTAACCAAGAGAAGTGCTTTCCTTGGTTACCCGATATTTACCTTAGTTACGCTTCCACGCGTCGCTGCTGGCTGGGGGCTGGTCACTGGTCGCTGGTGAGATCTGCCTGTTTGACAGCTCCCCAGCGACCATGTAACGACGCAGCAGCGATCCTGATAAGGTCAGATCGCTGGTCGTAATCGCTGCTGCGTCGCTATGTGTGACACCACCTTTAGGGAAGATGTCTGCCAAGACAAGATGAGATAATGTCCAATCCTATTGTCTCCTGGCTTTAGATGCAACTTCCTTTTCAGCACTTGTTTCTAAAAATGTTGGGCATAAATCAGTACCTGTTTGTGTAGACACAGAACTGATTCTTCATTTTTCTCTGTCCATTCTTGTCCTTATCCTTAGATCTTGTGGCTAGCCAGAATACTTTCCTTTCCTTTATTTATAGTTCTAGTATAATTCCAAGGAAGTCCAATAAATACTCCCGCCATAGAGTGCCAGTAATTAAGATCAAAATTAGTTCCGCCCCCCCAAACTCCTAAAAGTTATGGTGCCATACAACCACACTAAACTCTAATAAAATGGCAGAAAAAGTTCATTCAAAAGAACAACTTACCTGCTAAGTTGCCTTCCTGCCCCAGGAAGAGTGGAGGGTCATAGCTGTAAGGATAAAAGAAGATAAAACTTATAGCCTAATTTGTTGATCCAGGGGAAGGGAAAAATTCCTTCCTGACTCCACATACAGCAAGTTTCCTGAAGCAAAATGCCATCACAGAATCTACTACCCATAACTTGTCAGTTTATATTTATCAAGAAAAGCATCCAGACCCTCCATGAGTTTTTTGTTATAGAGTTTCATATTCTCACTGCTTTTACAGTAAAGAATCCATAATCTCACTGCTTGTAGCATAAAGAATCCACAGTCTCGCTACTTGTACAGTAAAAATGACCGTCTTTGATAATGATTAAAACTTCTTTCCTCTAGATGTAAAGGATGCCCCCTTGGCACCATTGTAGGCCTAGAAAGATCTTTGTACTGTCCCTTCATATATTTGAACACTATGATAAGATCACTATTAAGCCTTCATTTTCCAAAACTGAATAACCCCAAGTTTGATATCCTGTCTTGCTACACCCACTCTAGTTCGGCCGGAGCACAGAGTTGTACACAGTATTTGTGTGTCGCTCGGGGTTATGGGGTACTCAGTCCCGGGCAGTGTATAACTGAGGAATGTCACTTTGGTGGCCATTGCCCAATCCTGTGCCCTGGGTGCTTTTTGAAAAGGGGAATATTTACAGGGGAATAGAATAATGTTCACACGTGACGCCACTTGCGTTGTTGTGGCTATGTACAGTACAGACCAAAAGTTTGGACACACCTTCTCATTCAAAGAGTTTTCTTTATTTTCATGACTCTAAAAATTGTTCACATTGAAGGCATCAAAACCATGAATTAAAACATGTGGAATGAAATACTTAAGAAAAAAAGTGTGAAACAACTGAAAATATGTCTTATATTCTAGGTTTTTCAAAGTAGCCACCTTTTGCTTTGATTACTACTTTGCACTCTATTGGCATTCTCTTGATTAGCTTCAAGAGGTAGTCACCGGAAATGGTTTTCCAACAGTCTTGAAGGAGTTCCCAGAGATGCTTAGCACTTCTTGGCCCTTTTCCCTTCACTCTGAGGTCCAGATCACCCCAAACCATCTCGATTGGGTTCAGGTCTGGTGACTGTGGAGACCAGGTCATCTGGCGTAGCATCCCATCACTCTCCTTCTTAGTCAAATAGCCCTTACACAGCCTGGAGGTGTGTTTGGGGTCATTGTCCTGTTGAAAAGTAAATGATGGTCCAACTAAACGCAAACCGGATTGAATAGCACGCCGCTGCAAAATGCTGTGGTAGCAATGCTGGTTCAGTATGCCTTCAATTTTGAATAAATCCCCAACAGTGTCACCAGCAAAGCACTCCCACACCATCACACCTCCTCCTCAATGCTTCATGGTGGGAACCAGGCATGTAGAGTCCATCCGTTCACCTTTTCTACAAAGACACGGTGATTGGATGCAAAGATCTCAAATTTGGACTCATCAGATCAAAGCACAGATTTCCACTGGTCTAATGTCCATTCTCCATTCATTGTGTTCTTTAGCCCAAACAAGTTTCTTCTGCTTGTTGCCTGTCCTTAGCAGTGGTTTCTTAGCAGCTATTTTACCATGAAGGCCTGCTGCACAAAGTCTCTTCTTAATTCTAGTTCCAGAGATGAGAAGGTGTGTCCAAACTTTTGGTCTGTACTGTAGATGGAGCTGCCGCTGCACAATGTCCACTACTGGGGCTGGTGTTAATGGCAGCCTGGATGTTAGGGCCTCTGCAAGCAGGGCCGGGCCCCAGAGGGTAGGTGATGTGACGGGCGTCGGAAGAAGGTAGTCCACACAAGGGGTTCAGTGCAACTGGTTCTTTACTCACTTTCTGGTGGTAACTGGTCACCTGAGGCCGGCTGGTTTCACCTTCAGGTCCCCTTTGTTCCAGTGCCGGTTTAGCAACCTGGTGGCTTCTTCCTATGCACCTGTCTTTTGGTTGGTGGGTCCCCGTGGCATAGAGCAGCTAAGGGTCCCCTCCTGGTGGTCTTCAACTGCAGTCCGTATGACAGTAGCGTGAACCCTGTGGGGTTGGAGTCTCTGGTCCTGTCCCCGATTCTCCCTTTGCTACTGAGTCCCGAGCTTCAAGGTCAGTGAGGTCCTTGATGGTCTCCTCACTGTGCAGGTGTTATCAGGCCTGCCTGCAGCTTCTGCCTGACCTAGGGTCCTGTACCTCGTGCGTAGTTCCGGGAGTACTCCACCGTACTCCACCGGCAACTAACCGCCTGGGCCCTCAGGGCACTGTTCACTCCGGTCAGCACATCTGCTAACTTTCACTGTCAAACTCCTTCTCTTCCACTGTCTGACTCTCCACAGTCTGGCCCTCCTACCTGGTCGTCTAGTGAACTGGAGTGGCTCCACTTCTAGACGGCCATCCATTGGTCCAACCCTAGCCTTGTACCATTCTATGGGGGATTGTTGTTGGGGAAAACTGGGATTACCTGGAGTGTTTGTGTATTACCGGCACTGGTCTTCTGGGTCCCTAGGGGGTAGGCCCATCTTGGTGGGGATGCAGTACCTTGTAGCTCCCTGATGGCTTCAGGGGCGCTACATTTACATAAAGGCAAAATTATGTTCCTGTCATGAGCATCTATGCCTCTTATAATGTATCTGATTATTTTGTTTGCCTTTGCAATCACCTGTCTGGTACTGGTGACTAAGGTTGAGTTTGTTCTCTACCCATATACCAAGTCTTTTTCGGTGACAGTTTTTCCCAGTGTTTTACAATTTAGTACATAATTGTACTTTTACCTTACATTTATCAACATCAAACTTCCCTTGCCATTTTTCAGCCCAAACTTCTAGCTTATATAAATCCTTCTAAAATATTAAATTATCCTCCTCTGCATTGTTTACCTTGCAATAATTAGTATCTTCTGCAAATATTGAAATTCTTCTGCAAGGTAATTAATAAATATACTAGAAAGAAGAGGGCCCAATGCTGACCCCTGTCATACCTCCACTGTTCTCTATGCCGTTACCGACATCGCAGCGTGTGACACCAAGGAGCGACGATCAACGAGCACAAAATCATTAAAAACCGGTAAACGTTGACACGTTGCTCCTTTCCTTAATATTGCTGCTGCCACAGGTACGATGTTGTTCGTCGTTCCTGCGGCATCACAGATCGCTATGTGTGACACCACAGGAACGACGAACATCTCCTTACCTGCGTCCACCGGCAATGCGGAAGGAAGGAGGTGGGCGGGATGTTACGTCCCGCTTATCTCCGCCCATCCGCTTCTATGACGCCGAACGCACCTCTCCCTTGAGGGAGGGATTGTTCTGCGGTCACAGTGACGTAACTGACAAGGTATGTGCGTGTGACGCTGCTGTAACGATAATGTTCGCTACGGCAGCGAGCACCAAATGTCGCACGAACGACGGGGGCGGGTGCTATCGCGCTCGACATCGTTAGCAAACGCTAGCGATGTCGCAGCGTGTAAAGCACCCTATACTCCAGAATAGCATCTCTTAGAAAAGCCGTCGCAGCGTGTAAAGCACCCTATACTCCAGAATAGCATCTCTTAGAAAAGCCTTAAAAACTACGTTAGTGTTTTTGAGGCAGATTGTAACTGCACTATTTGTCTATCAATACTGTAGTGCTGGTATCCCTGGAGAGACACCGACTCACTCCCCGACCAGGTTGCATCCTTCCCCCGTACTCCCCTGGCTGTCCATGTGTGCCGCAGCCTCCTTTTACCCCGGGGGCTTGTGCACGCCACATAGGCTCTCCGGGAATGTGCTTAGGGTGCACACACGCACACCAGCCCTCCTCTTAAAAAGCTGGTGCGCCATTTCCCAGAAATGTGTCATCCTATGGTTGAGGGGCACTGTGTATTTAAGGCACCCTCCCATTAGGGGAGGTGGCTGTGTAACATTCCCAGTTAGTCAGTGTCCTGTCTGTCTAGCTAGTTGTCAGGTCCCATTACTCTACTGTCAGTCACCTGTACCTAAGTCTGCCTTCTCATATCTATCTGTCCCTACCGTGCCCACCATACCTGTACGTACCTGCCTGCCTGTCTACCCCAGTCATGCAACCCGTACCTGCCTGCATCTGTGTCCGTTCCTGGGCCCATCACTTGTCCTGGGGATCATCTGCCACAATCCCGGTCACTGCCCTGGGAGTGGTACCTGGTGTCTGCCTCGCGGTGGGCGCTTAATTAGCCACTCCCACTAAAGAGTAAGCTCGGGTTCCCCTGTGGCCCAGTGAGTTCACTACTCCCGCTCGCTGCCCCTATACCAGCTGTTATCGTTACAGATTCAGTCAAATAGCAGGTTCCCTTTAACATTTCCCGCAAAACTGTATGTATTGTACAATTTCCAGGCATCGCTCATCCATCTGACAGGCCTATGATGTTTGCTGACAGACGTTTCATAACGATAAGTGGCGTCTGCGTCAAAAAGAAAAGGGAAAAAACTCCCTTATTGTGACACACAGTAGTCAGGCTGCCATGAAGTGCCCCATTGTTATAAACATCCCTACCACCCAAGGCTATGCGTGCTCCGGCTTTCTCAAAAAGGGATTTTCCTGGTTTAAGAAAAAGTGAACATAGGTCGTCAATTAGCGCTGGCAGGGGCCCTAGTTGGCGGTTTCTCGGAGACAATGCATAGGATAGGTAGAGTCGACACTGGAGCCAACTCCTCAATGGAAGAGCAAATACAAAACTATATACTAAAGAGATCTAAAAATGGTACTAAATGGCAACCTGTATGCTTTACACTGGAGGCTGCCAAGAACTAGAAAATGATGCTTAATGTAAACGAATATGAACAACGCGTGAAGAGGTTTTCCCAAAAACAGGACCCTGCAAATGCGCGACTGCCTAAAATAGCGAGCGTGGTACACGGCGTTCTCCGGCAGACCCATAGACGAAGAATGGAGATAAGGTCGAGCACTTGCACCTATGCTTTGTTGTTTGGATCATCGTGGGTCCCATCGATTGGAGCCCCCCGGACCCTCAGCTATCACAAAATTATCAACTATCCCCTTTAAATTTTAGAGAGTCGATAAATTAATCCCTTGAGATTAAGGAAGATTGGGTGTCACAAAGCCCCCTCCACTGGATATGTCTGCGTCCCGTTTACATAGGGTGCCCACAGCTGGTTGGCCACGATTGATCCCATCTCCTCGGCATTCAGAAGCTTGCGGTTTTGCCCACAGCTAAATCTTTGCCATGTGGGGGCGATTGTTCTGGCATCGGTTTCCGCTTTCCAGGTGCAGAAAACAAAGACAATCTCTAAAAGGTGTGTAATTCCGATACCCAACAAAGAGCAACAAAAAAAGGTGTTCACTTCCAGCGACAACAATGTCACGATTGTCTGATCAAAGCGGATTAGGGCTCTGCTGGTTAGAACGCTTCACGGCCTGCACAAAGCAAAATCCCAAAATTAAAGAGCAATGTACACAGGTACGCATGGCATTAAGGGGCACAGTGAGAGGTGGGCAGCTTTCTTACCAGCCTGAATACTAGTCAGGGGCCTAGGAAGCTGGAGGAGCTGTGGAGGTGGCCATGTTGACTGTGCCTTCCTTTGTGGATGAGATGCTCTTCAATGTTCCTAATGTTCTGATCCACTGTCCATGGTCCTGACATTGAAGACCAGAGATTGACCCCATTTTTCCCTTTATTTAACATATTTTGTTAAAAAAATAAGTAAAAAATAATCACATTAGCCCAATCATCAGCAAAGAGCAGAAAGGAAGTGGTAAGAATCTTGGGTTTTGTTCACACCACATTATTAAAATATTACATTTAGCAAAAAGGCTGAAAAAATAAAAGTGACGGTCCCTATTCTAGTAATTCTCAAAGTGCTGGTCACCACAATAAAGGATTATGGAAAGTTTATATTTGTTGCTGAGCTGCAGAGCATCATAGTCTAGACAGGCAGTGATGGATTTTAGGTAGGAGTATCTTTCTATTCACATTTCTATTAAGATAAAAGTGTGCCAGCAGAATAGTGAGTGCAGCTCTGGAGTATAATACAGGATGTAACTCAGGATGAGTACAGGATAAGTAATGTAATGTATGTACACAGTGACTGCACCAGCAGAATAGTGAGTGCAGCTCTGGAGTATAATACAGAATGTAACTCAGGATCAGTACAGGATTAGTAATGTAATGTATGTACACAGTGACTGCACCAGCAGAATAGTGAGTGCAGCTCTGGGGTATAATACAGGATGTAACTCAGGATCAGTACAGGATAAGTAATGTAATGCATGTACACAGTGACTGCACCAGCAGAATAGTGAGTGCAGCTCTGGAGTATAATACAGGAGGTAACTCAGGATCAGTACAGGATAAGTAATGTAATGTATGTACACAGTGACTGCACCAGCAGAATAGTGAGTGCAGCTCTGGAGTATAATACAGGATGTAACTCAGGATCAGTACAGGATAAGTAATGTAATGTATGTACACAGTGACTGCACCAGCAGAATAGTGAGTGCAGCTCTGGAGTATGATACAGGATGTAACACAGAATCAGCACAGGATAAGTAGAGTAATGTATGTACAAAATAACTGCACCAGCAGAATAGTGATTGCAGCTCTGGAGCATAATACACAATGTATTAATAACTCTGAATCAATACAGAAAAAGTATTGCAGTTCATAATGTGCTTCAACTGGAAATGAAAGGTGAATACTTCATTATGAAATATAACAAAATTAAAAATCAAATATAACAATGTAACTAAAGATGTGGTGTGTGTGTCTCTGTGTGTATATATACCACTAAGTGAAAATGGCCAAAAAGTGCCTAAAGTGTCAATATTTTGTGTGGCCACCATTATTTTCAAGCACTGCCTTAACTGTCTTGGACATGGAGTTCACTCGAGCTTCACAGGAGCCGCTGGATCCTCTTCCATCCTCCATGACAACATCCCTGAAGTGGTGGATGTTAGAGACCACGGAAGGTTTCTGACCTCCCTGAACTTGCCTTAAGATACATGTGTTACGGTTTGAAAGATGTACCACCCCAGTCAACCTCCTTCTCCTCCATGTTCCCTTTGAGTAGGCCCCACAAATGCTCAAATGGGTCTAGATCTGTGGACATCCTTGGCCAGTCCAGAACCTTTACCCTCAGTTTCTTTAACAAGGCATTGGTCGTCTTTTCAGGTGTTTGAGATCGTTATCATGTTGGAATATGAAGGGAGGTGATCATGCTCTGCTTCAGTATGTCACAGTACATTTTGTCATTCATGGTTCCCTCAATGAACTATAGCTCCCCACAGCAGACTCATGCAGACTCATACAGCACTCATGTAGCCACAAGTCATGACACTTCCACCACCATGCCTAACTGTAGGCAGGACACACATCTTTATACTCCTCACCTGGTTGCCGCCACACACTTGACACCATCTGAATCAAATAAGTTTATCTTGGTCTCATCAGACCCCAGGACATGGTTCCAGTAATCCATGTCCTTAGTCTGCTTGTCTTCAGTAAACTGTTTGCAGGCTTTCTTGAGCATCATCTCTAGAAGAGGTTTCCTTCTGGGAAAACTGCCATGCAGACCAATGTGATGCAGTGTGCGGCATATGGTCTTAGCTTCTGAAAAGACAAACTGATGATATGATGCCGAGCACTTGCACTCACCTTCTTTAGTCAACCATGGTGAGGCCTGTTCTGTGTGGAACCTGTCTTGTTAAACCGCTGTATGGTCTTGGCCACCATGCTGCAGCTCAGTGTCAGGGTGTTGGCAATCTTCTTATAGCCTCGGCCATCTTTATGTAGAGCAACAATTCTTTTTTTCAGATCCTCAGAGAATTCTTTGCCATGAGGAGCCATGAGGAACTTCCAGTGACCAGTATGAGAGAGAGAGAGTGTGTGTGAGTGATAACACCAAATGTAACACCCATGCTCCCCATTCACACCTGACACCTTGTAACACTAATTAGTCACATCACATTGGGGAGGGAAAATAGCTAATTGGCACAATTTGGCTATTTTCACTTAGAAGCGTACTCATTTTTGATGTCAGTGGTTTAGACATTAATGGCTATGTAATGAGCTATTTAGAGGGCACCAAATTCAGTTATAGAAGGTATACACTGACTACTTTACATTGTATCAAAGTGTCCTATCTGTCATGCTGGAAGACCCAACCGTGATTCATCTTCAATGTTCTTACTGAGGGAAGGAGGTGGTTGGCCAAAATCGTGCAATACATGACCCCTTCAATAAGGTGAAGTCGTCCTGTCCCCTTTGCAGAAACGCACGCCTAAAATATGATGTTTCCACCACCATGCTTCATAATTGGGACTGTGTGCTTGAGATTATACTCATCCTTCCTCCAAACACAGCGAGTGGAGTTGATACCAAAAAGCTCTATTTTGGTCTCATCTGATCACATGACCTTCTCCCATGTCTCCTCTGGATCATCCAGATGGTCATTGGCGAATTTCAAACGGACCTGGACATATGCTGGCGTGAGCAGGGAGACCTTGCATGCCCTTCAGGATCTTAATCAATGACAGTGTAGTTTATTAATAATGTAATCTTTGAGACTGTGGTCCGAGCTCACTTCAGTTCATTGATCAGGTCCTTCTATGTAGTTCTGGGCTGATTCCTGACCTTTCTTAGAATCATCCTTAACCCACGAGGCAAGATCTTGCATGGAGCTCTAGAAAGAGTAAGATTGACAATCATCTTGTGTTTCCTCCATTTTCTAATAATTGCACTAACAGTTGTTGCCTTCTCACCACGCTGCTTGCCTATTGTTCTGTAGCCCACCCCAGCCTTGTGCTGGTCTACAGTTTTGTCCATGGCGTCCATAGAAAGCTCTTTGGTCTTGGCCATGGAGGAGATATTGAAGTATGATTGACTGAGTGTGTAAAAAGGTGTCTTTTATAGAGGTAACAAGTTCAAACAGGTGCAATTAATACAGGTAATTAGTGCAAATTAAGAGTGCTTCTTAAAGAAAACATAACAGATCTGTGAGAGCCAGAATTCTTGCTGGTTGGTAGGTGATCAAATACTTATTTCATACAATAAAAGGCAAATTAATTATTTAGAAATCATAAAATGTGATTTTCTTGATTTTATTTTGGATTCTGTCACAGTTGAAGTGTACATATGATAAAAATCACAGACCTCTTCATTCTTTGTTGGTGGGAAAACTTGCAAAATCGGCAGTGTATCAAATACTTATTTTCCCTACTGTAAGATACAGAGATATATCCAGGGAGTTTGCAAGATTTCTATCTGTTTTTTAACCTGATAAGTGTTGGCGCTTGGGGAACATTATGAGATTTGCCAGGAAAGGTTGAATGAAGCGATAAGATATAATTTGCCCTTTAGGGAGCAGACATGGTCCTCAGGAGTGGAAGGTGTGATTGTTGTGGAGCTGAATGCCCGTTGGGATATAGCTACCGGAAGCCGGGACAGGTAGAGCCGGTGTCAGGATGGCTGAGTTCTATGATTTCCCTACCTTGTCACCTTCTATCTGCATTCTGTAGGTTAGATATTATTTACATGTCTTCAGCTTTATGGGGTAATTCCGTTTTAATACAATGTTTAAAGAATGAAAATATGGATTTAATTTTTTAAGGAATGAAAAAAAAAATAAGTCAATGACTCACACATTGCCTATGGGAAGAACGGCAACATAATCCAGATAAAATGGGGACAGCGAGGTGAAAGGTGACAAAGCTAAAGAAGACGCGGCCACGGGACTCGAGCCAGGAACGTCTCAAATAATAAGATTCCAAAATAAACCCCACAAAACTTTGTTTGGCGAGATTAATTTTTACACACACATATTCTTAGAACTGTAAATGACGGGGTACATTAATCCCCCTAGTTCCTTTTCCATTTCTCTTCTCCCTTATGATGGTGGGGTTGTCAGACGAGCGGCGCACATGCCGAGGTGATTTATGTTGCATGTTATTTTGCATTGAGATTTGCTTTCTACAGGGAGCAGTCGCCGGGGTTCGTGTTACATAGTGATTGAGTTTGGAATGAAGCCAGTCAACTGGTTCGATACATAACTGGTCATCCTGACAAGCCGGGAGCCTTCGCCCCAATACGGTTGTCACTGGTTTCTTCTTGACTGCAGGCTGATGACTCTGAGATGCATCGTGATTAACTTTTTCTTCGCCACAAAAAGTTTTAGGAGGATTGTCAGTGGCTCGGTTTGATTCGGTGATGAATCGTGTGTGGACTTGTCCACTTTTTATGATTTGTATTTGCTCTCATTCGCACTATATTGCATAGAAAGGCAATTGGAAATTCAGCATGTGGTGATTTATCACTGCGGGGTGCGATATGATAAGGGTGAACTAAAATCACTTGAGTGGTGTGGTATAAATTGTGCCTGTGGCGTGAAAAAAAATGTCCGGAGGGGCACGTGATTGGTTTTGGTAAGTCCAGAGTAGATCAGGCTACTTTCACACATCCGGTTTTTGCTCTGCGGCACAATACGCCGCAACCGGTTTTTTTTTTGCCGCCGGTTGCGGGGTTTTTTGCATAGAGTTACATTAGTGCCGTATTGTGCCGCATGGGCTTGCGTTCGGTCCGGTTTTTGCCGCATGCGGCAGATTTAGCAGATGCCGCGGCCGGATGGAACGTTCCCTGGCAAAAAAAAACGCATCGCGCCTCATCCGGCCGCTCTGCGCATTTTTCAATGCATGCCTATGAAAGCCGGATGCGGCGCGATGCGGAAAAAAACGCATCTGGCCGCCGCATGCGGTTTCTTCCAGTGCGCATGCTCAGTAGCATGCCGCAACCGGAAAAAAACGGACGGGCCGCATGTAAAAACTTATGCAAAGGATGCGGTGTTTTCGCCGCATCCTTTGCATAGGTTTCACAGCTGGATTGAGCCGCACTGCTCAAACCGGATGTGTGAAAGTAGCCTAAGATTTGCAACCTGGCAATTGACTTTGCTGGTAGACACCGGTACGGGGATTCCACCAATATCACAAGCAGGACCAGCACTATCCATAGGTGTTTTAGTAAGATACACCCCATCCAAAGGAGATCTGTTCTAGGGAAACTTCCCAAGTAGCTGAGAAGGGCCAAAGGCAGCTACTACACACAGGCGAATAGCCAGAGACATCTAGTGAGAAAGGAGTGGGCTCCAATTTGCCATTAGGACATTACTGCCATTACTTGTGTATGGGGCGAAATTCACAATGGGCGCTGGGTGGGGAAATACATACCAGGACGGGGACATATATACCTGGATGGGAACATATATACAAGGATGGGGGACATATATACCAGGATGAGGACAAATATACCAGGATAAGTCAAAGATGAGGACATATATACTAATATGGGGACATTTATACCAGCATGGGCCCAGAATGGGGACATATATATCTGGATATGGGACATATATACCAGGATGGGGACATATATAAAGGAAAGGCCCAAGATGCAGACATGTATACTAGGATAGGGACAATTATACCAATGTTGGGACCAGGATGGGGACATATATACCAGGATGGGGATGTATATACCAGGATGGAGACATATATACTAGTATGGGTCCAGGATGAGGGATATGTAGCGCCCAGAGAAGGAGGTACCCGGTCCCGGGCAGTAACAAATGGGAATGTCACTTTGGTGGCCGTTGCCACGGTCCCATGCTCTGGGCCCCTTTTGTTAATGGGAGTATTTACAGGGGAGTTAAGAGTTTGTTGCCATGTGACGCCACCTGTGGGTTGTGGTTAAGGATGGAGAACCGCTGCTGCTGAATGTGGGTACTCCCAGGGCTGTTGGTAGTGGCAGCTGTGATGGTAGGCCCTCCGCAGGTAGGGCTGTGCCTGGGAGATGTAACGGAGGCAATAACAGAGACCATACCAGGTTGTCTTTAACAGTCTCTACTTACTGTGGACCCAGGGGTTGCTGATTCAGGTCCCTTGGAGGGCCAGTGCCAATGTAGTGACCCAGGTTGCTCTGCCCCCGGCACTCTTAGTTGATTGGGTCCCCGTAGCATGGAGCATTTGGGGGCCCCGATTGTCCCCTTTTGGGGTACAGTCTCCTTCTCCGTACAGTGGGCAGTGCGGACCCTGTGGGGAGGTAAGTGTCCGAACCCCAATCCTAGTTTACTGCTGATGCCCCCGGATTATTTGGTTCGGTGAAGTCCGTGAAACAGTCTAAAATTTGCGCTTAACCTAGGGCCCTGTGCCCCGTGCGTGCTCCGGTCCCAGCGGTATCTCCGTTTCCCGTCCTGGCGACCTCTCTCCTGTGCCCCCAGGGTCACCATTTCATGGACCCAGCTCAGGCACGTCTGCACACCTCTCCTGTGTCCTACTCCACTCTCTTCTTACTACTGACTAACTGACCCCTCCCAACAGGCTGGCTATACCCAGGGACTCGTTCCCATGGCGACCATCCCCTTACCTGGTTAACCCTCTATGCCCAGTGTGGAGTGGTGAACTAGGATTTTGGTTGTGTTTGGATGGAATCGGCACTGGTACTCCAGGTGTCAGGGGGTAGGTCCTGCATCCCCAAGAGGATGCAGTTCCCTGTAGTGCCCTGAGGGTTTCAGGAGCGCTACAGATATATATACCAGGATGGGGACATATATACTAGGATGAGCCCAGGATGAGGGCATATATACCAGAATGGCCCAGGATGACAAAATATATACCAGGATGGGGACATATATACCAGGATCCCTGCCAGATGTGACAACCAAATAACAAAATTAAGTAACCTAAAACCTTAAACAATAAGGTGTGGTGGGGGTGAACAGGTCTGTAACTTAAGAGAACCTTGTGACCAAACCCAATCCCTTAAAGGGGTTGGCCACTACTTTACATGTCCATTGGTAAGCACTTTACTAAGTACCTTGATTTTCCAAGTTCTTGTCCTCTCCCGGTTATATGATCTTCTGGCTTTCTGTGATGTCACATCAAAATCTCCCTGAGATCCAGGCTCTGGAAAGTAACATGTGGGCATGGCTTACCATGTGGGTGGGCGGGGCTCCATTTAGTACTCACACTGCCCCTGTGTATACCGCGACTGCAGACATAGCTCTCTTACAACCAATCTCACTCGAGCTTCCTTCCTGCCTCCAAACCCCCTTAATATATTTAACCCCTTAAGTCCTTGTCCCTTTCTTTAAACAGTTCAAGGCCTGCAATTCTTAGCAATTTAATTTCAGGTATGCCAAATATAAAAAAGACAGAGAGGGAAGAGAGATAGTACATAGTTTCTTTGGGATCCAGATATGTTGGCAGAATGGGGGTCTCTGGACACCTGTGTGGCACACCACAACAGATAAGCTGCAGGGGTGCCCATGAATTAGTGCAGCTATCTTCATTGACATTTTTAACACTCCGTCATTTCAGCAACACACACAATCTACAATGGAGAGTGATGCATTCTCCTCAATGAGCATGCCCACAGAAATGTGTACAGTCAGTGCGAGCACTTGTGTAGGAGCTGAGTGCACAGTTCTTTGAGCGATCAATGCGGGTCTTTGGACATGGACCCAATCTGCAGGATGTAAAAGTGGACAGAACATAGTAAAATAAAAAAAAAAAAATTTTAAGTACCATATTATTGTCACAATCGTGTCTCATATGTAAAAGAAAGCTGTTTGCCATTTATTCACTGCTGATATATATTTACAGATGTCATTTATTCATTGCTGGTATATATTTATAGGTGTCGTTTATTCACTGCTGAGGTATATTTATAGGTGCCGTTTATTCACAGCTGGGGTATATTCATAGGTGCCGTTTATTTACTGCTGGTATACAGTTAGGTCCAGAAATATTTGGACAGTGACACAATTTTCGCGAGTTGGGCTCTGCATGCCACCACATTGGATTTGAAATGAAACCTCTACAACAGAATTCAAGTGCAGATTGTAACGTTTAATTTGAAGGTTTGAACAAAAATATCTGATAGAAATTGTAGGAATTGTACACATTTCTTTACAAACACTCCACATTTTAGGAGGTCAAAAGTAATTGGACAAATAAATCAAACCCAAAAAAAATATTTTTATTTTCAATATTTTGTTGCGAATCCTTTGGAGGCAATCACTGCCTTAAGTCTGGAACCCATGGACATCACCAAACGCTGGGTTTCCTCCTTCTTAATGCTTTGCCAGGCCTTTACAGCCGCAGCCTTCAGGTCTTGCTTGTTTGTGGGTCTTTTCGTCTTAAGTCTGGATTTGAGCAAGTGAAATGCATGCTCAATTGGGTTAAGATCTGGTGATTGACTTGGCCATTGCAGAATGTTCCACTTTTTTGCACTCATGAACTCCTGGGTAGCTTTGGCTGTATGCTTGGGGTCATTGTCCATCTGTACTATGAAGCGCCGTCCGATCAACTTTGCGGCATTTGGCTGAATCTGGGCTGAAAGTATATCCCGGTACACTTCAGAATTACTCCGGCTACTCTTGTCTGCTGTTATGTCATCAATAAACACAAGTGACCCAGTGCCATTGAAAGCCATGCACGCCCATGCCATCACGTTGCCTCCACCATGTTTTACAGAGGATGTGGTGTGCCTTGGATCATGTGCCGTTCTCTTTCTTCTCCAAACTTTTTTTTCCCATCATTCTGGTACAGGTTGATCTTGGTCTCATCTGTCCATAGAATACTTTTCCAGAACTGAGCTGGCTTCATGAGGTGTTTTTCAGCAAATTTAACTCTGGCCTGTCTATTTTTGGAATTGATGAATGGTTTGCATCTAGATGTGAACCCTTTGTATTTACTTTCATGGAGTCTTCTCTTTACTGTTGACTTAGAGACAGATACACCTACTTTACTGAGAGTGTTCTGGACTTCAGTTGATGTTGTGAACGGGTTCTTCTTCACCAAAGAAAGTATGCGGCGATCATCCACCACTGTTGTCATCCGTGGACGCCCAGGCCTTTTTGAGTTCCCAAGCTCACCAGTCAATTCCTTTTTTCTCAGAATGTACTCGACTGTGGATTTTGCTACTCCAAGCATGTCTGCTATCTCTCTGATAGATTTTTTCTTTTTTTTTCAGCCTCAGGATGTTCTGCTTCACCTCAATTGAGAGTTTCTTAGACCGCATGTTGTCTGGTCACAGCAACAGCTTCCAAATGCAAAACCACACACCTGTAATCAACCCCAGACCTTCTAACTACTTCAGTGATTACAGGTTAACGAGGGAGACGCCTTCAGAGTTAATTGCAGCCCTTAGAGTCCCTTGTCCAATTACTTTTGGTCCCTTGAAAAAGAGGAGGCTATGCATTACAGAGCTATGATTCCTAAACCCTTTCTCCGATTTGGATGTGAAAACTCTCATATTGCAGCTGGGAGTGTGCACTTTCAGCCCATATTATATATATATATATATAGTTGTATTTCTGAACATGTTTTTGTAAACAGCTAAAATAACAAAACTTGTGTCACTGTCCAAATATTTCTGGACCTAACTGTATATTTATAGGTGCCATTTATTCACTGCTGGTATATATTTATAGATGCCATATATTCATTCCTGGTATATATTTATAGGTTCCGTATATTCATTGCTGGTATATATTTATAGGTGCCGTTTATTCACTGCTGGTGTATGTTTATAGGTGCTCTTTATTCACTTCTGGTATATATTTATAGGTGCCGTTTATTCACTGTAGGTGTATATTTATAGGTGATGTTTATTCACTGCTGGTGTATATTTATACGTGCCATTTATTCACTGCTGGTGTATATTTATAGGTGCAGTTTATTCACTACTGGTATATATTTATAAATTCCATTTATTCACTGCTGGTGTATATTTATAGGTGCAGTTTACTTACTGCTGGTATATATTTATAAGTGCCTTATATTCACTGCTGGTATATATTTATAGGTGCTGTATATTCATTGCTGGTATATATTTATAGGTGCCGTTTATTCATTGATAGTGTATATTTATTGGTGTCATTTATTCACTGATAAGTGTATATTCATAGGTGTGGTTTATTCACTACTGGTATATATTTATAGGTGCCGATTATTCACTGCTGGTATATACAGTATTTACACATGCAGGCTCTAGGGAAGTTTAATTTAGGTTATAGAAACACAATTTATAGTTTTTTTATTGATCATGGTGGAAGGTCTCACGGGGCTCCTGGAAAATTGACTGTATGGGGCTTAAAAATGTATGATGGCATCCCTGTCTGGGGGAAAAAGGACACCGAAAAAAGCTATTCTATTCTATCACAAATCAAAAAGATTTTGTAGCATAAAGTGAGAGATTTAGTAAAGCCGAAAAGCTTACTTTGCTGCAATTAGGGTAATATTTTATAAAATAACAGGATGTCACTATCTATTTAAATTTGGGAACAATAAAAGACATTTTTAACCAAAAAGTATTTGTGAAACAAATTTGGAACCCTTGAAAGTTTATTTTTCACTCTTTTTTTTTGTCTAGACTAAATACATGTCCATGGGGTGTTTTAGTTCCAAAGTGGTGACACAGACGTTACAAACAAATCTGGGTTATTATAGGCACAGAAACAATGTAACATACAATGGTCGGGTCTGTCGTGCTCATAATAAACCCAAAAAAATGGAGTAAAAATAGGTTGTAGCCTAAAAAAGTATTACAAAATAGGAAATTGTACAATAAGTGGATTTCGCCCATCCTTGATAATGAACAGCGACTCCTCTCCCCCTCCCGAGAATCACTCTTGAAGTTCAGATTCCATAGGCTTGTGCTATAAAAAGGTCTAAAGTCTTTTCCAAAAAAAGAATGCGTTCAAATCTGACACCTCTCCCCTCCCCTGACACCCTGAAGAACATCTATTGAGTAACCTTCTTTCTTCAGACACTCTTTCTGTGTCTCCAGACAAGTCCTCACTCATCAGATCGTCAACACCATGAAGCGTCCATCCCCCCCCTTTCCCGTCCTATCGGCTCGTCATCATGCTTGTCAGGAGGCCATCATCAGGATTGGATTGTTGTGACAGTGGATCCTTGTCAGACACAAGAAATTCCTGTCGCTGGACGTTCACAAGCAGCGACCCCACTAAATATTTGTAGGACTTTAGGCATCAAAGCAGAACTTTACAAACACTTCTCTCAATGTCCCTTTCCTCATCATTCATCTTGACGATTGCATCAGACATTGTGAAGGTGATGGCCCGACATTCCTTACACAATCATACCGGTGGTCGAAATAATAGCATTCATAATTGAAGACTATTTGTCTCCAATAATTACCTGTAAAGATGCATTCGGCACCTTTGCACCCTCTTCCAATGTCCCTAGGATCTACTTACGGGAACATTTTTCAAACATTTCCCTTGAGAACTTCCGATGGAGGGAGTGTTAAGATTTATAGCTAATTTCTTGAGTTTTATGGTCCTGGTAATAACTTTTCATTGTTCACCCCCATGGTACTCATACCTTAGCAGATCGATGACCTTTCTTATCACCGATGGTTCATTCCCATGATTTAACAGCCACAGCAATCACTATTGTGGTGCCACCTTTAATTTTTGGCAGTCTTGGGTGCAAATGTTCTTGGATTTACTTAATTTGGATCTCATGATAAGTTTTGGGGACCTCATTGGGAACCTCACATGTACATAGAAAAGAGTGGACAACATGGAAGTCAAGCAGACAATGGTGGGACCGTAAGTAGCGTGTTGTAATACTACTGACGGATCCCAGCCTTGGACCTCATTCACACAAGGGGGGAAGTACTATTAGTGCAGCCACATAGCGGTCCAGGGGGTAAGGTGGCCCACTTTCACCTTCCAAACGGCAAACAAATTTTGTCAGTTATATCAAGGGGTATTTTGTGATGAGCATATGGTTTCAAAGGGCCCATATAGAGTTCTTGCACAGGTGCCCTGTTCTGTTTTTGTCCATATTTACATTTATATATCAAAATATGGATCAATATTAATGTTTTCTATTATAACTAATAAAAAATAAATAATTTCTATGGATCAGTAATGCACAAGTGTCACACAGTGTTTGGCTCTAAACTTGCCTTGTGTCATAGTGGCATCTGACATGGCTCACACTGCAGAGTCTGATACTCCTCACTATACTTTCGCTGGTGCTTCTGAGTTGCACAGACAGGCTTTGGCGTTGTAGGAGTTAATTTCTGCTAGCCTGCTGGTTACCTCCTGGATCACATGTTGTGGGAGACCCAGGCCTTTTTGAGATGGAGGTGCCTGTCTTCCAATCCAACTATAGCTTTAGCTACACCGGTCCATGTGCTGTTGTATTCCAGTCCTGCTGGTGATTGTATTGCTTTGTGCATGGAGTTGTTGGGGATTTCTCCTGTCATCTTGATGTTTCCTCTCTACTCTTATTTTCCTCCTTATCATTTGTTGTCTAATACCTCTGTGTGAGCATGCTGTGTGATCGAGTTTTGATTAAACCTGTTTGTTCTTATCTGTAGGTTCAACCACACCTGTCCCTGTCCTTCCCTGAGGTGAGGGTGAGAGGGTATTTGATCAGGGCTGTTCAGGAGAAGGGCAAGGAAGGTGGCGCAGACATCGTCACCATTAGATGTATCTCTGGGATCAGGGACAGCTTGGGCCCCCTAGTCTAAGAGCCAGTTTAGGAGCCTCGGTTCCCAGTTATCCCATCACACCCCATGATAACAAGTGTGAATCAGTCCTTAGGCCTCAATAAAATGTGTGAATGTGGGCACATTTTCAAAGGTCATTAATAAACCCCACAAAGTGCTAAGTTGTCGCCTGTTTGTAGAATTGGGATCTGCAGCCTTGTCTGGGAATGGAGTGGAAGTGAGCATACTTGAACTGCGCTCCATTCATTGTCAATGAGACTGACAGAGAAAGCCGAGCCCTGAAACTGAGCATGCGCACTTCTGCTCCATTCTAAACAGGTCTGCAGAGCTCAATTCTCAAGATCATGGCCGGTCCCAGGAGTCGGACCCCAGCAATCAGCAAGTTATCACTTATACTGATAGGGGATAACTTGGGGGATAAGTCTTTAAAATGTGCCAGATTATGGAATAATTGTGTAATGTATGAACAAGGACACCAAAGTTAGATCATCAGAAAATACTGCAGTGATTGGAAAGTTGGTTCTTTTGATAAGGACACCTGGATGAGGCTTCAATATAGGTATTTTTTGATGTGTCTGTATTTTATTCTTTTTTTCCCCCCAAAATCACCCTTCGATGACACCTACAAAGCCATCCCCTAAAGCTACATTTCTTATTTTTCTGCATTAGTAACGTAAAGGCTTTGGTAATATACAGTCTATCTGCTCCAGTGTTGCTCCTCGCCATCTAACATGTCCTAGGTACACAGTGACTCTTGCTTGTGTTTATGGTGGTGACCAGTATAACATGCTTCTTTCTGCCTTTTTCCTTTTTTTTTCAGCCTGCAACTGTAACCTCCATGCCCGCCGCTGCCGTTTCAACATGGAGCTCTTCAAGCTGTCAGGTCGCCGGAGCGGAGGGGTCTGCTTAAACTGCCGGCATAACACGGCCGGCCGACACTGCCACTACTGCAAAGAAGGTTACTACCGGGACATGACCAAGCCCATCACCCACAGAAAGGCTTGTAAAGGTGAGGAAAGCTGAGCTCAGTCTATAGAGAAAAATGTTCTACCCATGCAAAGGAATTTTGCGATGACCTCAGACCGCGGATGACGTCATTGTGTGTTTTATGCATGGCCTCGCCTGTAGAGTCACATTCTTTGTAAGAAAACCTGTTTGTGAAATGGCTCAGTTACATTTATGACATTGTACACGTGCCGTGATAACTTGGATCTAATGGGTGAGTGGGTGGGGGGGGGTCTCCAAAAAGTGGGAAAAAAAACCTTTTCGACATATCATAACAGCTGGAAAGATGTCGCTTACATTTTCCTTTTTGGAGTTCGTTGGCCTGGCAGAAATGATGTGTGAAAATCACTTGTGCTGGCACACAAGGTGGCCGACTCAGTACAGTGCTGCCAATTCGGGAAGGGTGGTGATATGCCACTTCTTCACGCAGCCCAGACTCCCCGCCAAAATAAAGACAATTCTTGTTCCTAAGTTGGGCGAGAGACTCGCATTTTAAAGCCACAGCCGCCCCCCAAGATTGAGCATTATGGGCCAATACATTTGTACATGGCGGTCTTTTCAGTGACAGGGCAAAATAAAGTCATATTCTGGATCTTGAGGTGACACACAATGCTTTGATTCGAACGGGTTTTACAGGTTAGAAATGTGGATTTGGTAAAACGCGTAATCAAGTCATCGATTGTTTTCTATGGATTCGCCTCCTAATTCAATGTTTCCTGTCATATAATAACCCCAGTTGTCTATCAGCTCAAGTCCTTAACATATCCCCCTCAGAGCCAACCAGTTCATTGGCAATTCCAGCCCTTAACACATCCCTCTCAGAGCAATCCAATTGACTGGCAACTCTAGCCCTTAACATATCCCTCTCAGCGCAAACCAGTGGACTGGCAACTAGAATGCACGATAATACGTTCACTGTATTTCTTCCTAATTGCTATGCCAAAAGGGTAATTAACCAGTTCTGGACTGCTGAAAAAATGTTATACTTTCGGGTGGTCCACGCTTTACTCTGCACTGACATTCTAAAATGTCAATGCAGAGAAAGCAGCTAGCCGGATATTGTGTAGCTGCGAGGTCAGGGAGCCAGCTGTCAGGTATAACCGACTCGCTAAAGAGAAGGCAAACGTCTGCCTTCCTAATCATTGTATATAAAGCACTGAACCAATGTTTGTATATACAGATTAGGAAGCACTCACAGTGCTTCCTCCGCTGCACCCAGTGATCATGTGATTGCTGGGTGTGGAAAGAGAACAAAAGACATAAAACAGGCAAAAGTGAAAACATCCTGAACTGGTTAATGACCGACGATCAATGTACTTTATCATAACTAGGAGCAATTTATCTGCCTTTGTAGAGGAATCCTATGGTAGAAAGCACAGAGTTGAGATAGCTATTACGCACATATTGCGGATCAGATTGAAGCTCTCGAGAAAGTCAGTAAAGGATCGAGTGACGTTGACAGATTTTTAAATCCTCTTAAATCCTCTAAAGCCTTTAAATTTATGCTGATGATTTCACTATATATATATAAAATCTGCAGCGGATTTTCCACAGTGAGAGTCCATTGTGGACGTACCCTAAAAGTTTGGAAAGACTTTCCACATGGAATTTTAACCCTTTCATTTCTGGTAACTCAATGGAGTCACCACCTGGCAATCGAATTGTTAAATTCCAGTGTCGGAGAAAGAGGTTAATATTTAGTTTATAGGGCTGCGCCACCCCCCCACCACGGGAGCCCGGCACAGGTGTGCATACCAGGGGACAGTGGGACGCATTGAACAGGTTAAGCAGACCTGGAGAAAAAGGGAAGGGGGAGGGTGTAGGTTTTGGTACAAAGGCTGGATGCTTTGACGAATGGTCCCAGACATATTTTTGGGGCAGATTGCAGGGAGGGTGGAGGGGAACAGGCAGGTTAAGCCACTTGCAAACACTTCAGAGAATGAAGGGAGGAGGGGGCACCTGGGTATGTGGATGCAGGTGTTGTCCGCCTGAGGTGAAGCTGTTCCCACAACTGTAGGAGAGGACTATGAAGTCACATCCAGCCCCTTGGCCGGCAGCTGCAACATCCGTCTGTATACAGCTTCATTAGTCAGTGGTGCAAAACCTTCACTACAAGGCACTCAGGGTGGCAGTGCCAGGCAATTACACTAGATAATTAGTGCTGCTATCCTATTAATCATCCTATGGGTAACAAATATGAGCCCACCGAATTCTTAGGGTCGTTGCGTTCATCGTCTTACGTATTAGTGCAGGGAAGTCGAGTTTATTATTATTCCTTCCTCGGATTAATCTCAACCATATTATGTTTCAGGCTTGGGGACAATACTGAAATGAAATCCATCATTTAAACTGAAAAGGGACGACCCCTACATGCCCAGCCTTTATGTCATCGGTCACCCTGGTCTGGCACGAAAAGCCTCTTAATAATGTACCCAGACGTCTCCTATTAATATCGGAAAGCCCTGTGATTCTCCAGTGCCGGGGACGTGTCAGGAATCCAGTTTCCGGCCGTCCCTGTGCTCTTTCTTTGTCCCATCTCAATAGAAGGGTTTTGATAGCTTTAATCCACCTGGCCAAAACAAATCCTCCAGGTTTACCCGGGTAACCCCTCACTCTCCGGACGGCATATCGGCACTGAGATGTCACACGTCTGCCTTCAGAATGACTGGAATTTATACGACGATTCCATCAAATTTAGAATGAGCCATCTTACCTCTGGTCACCTGTTTGGATACACCCATTTATTTTCCGCATTCTTATTTCAATGTGAACATTGTAGATTCAGACTGAAAGCAGCAAAACCACAAAGGAACATATATGGAAACAAGTATTAAAGAAACACGTGAAATAAACCACAATGTGTTACACCTTAGATTCCTCAGATTCACCCCTTTTCCTCTGATGACAGCATTACACCCATTTGGCATTCTCTCTGGAAGCTTCATCAACAGGAATATCCTCCATAGAACTGGTATGACTGGTCAAGAATTTGTTAGTGGAATCATTGGCCTTCTGGATGTGTTTGTGATCAGATGTATTTTGCTGAGGTAGTGTTGGTGCACAGTGCTGAGCTATATTCCATAACTGTTCTAAGCCAAAAGTAAGAATAAGAACCCCTAATCTAAGTAAAGGAAAACAACAGTCCGTCGTTGGTTACAGCATGAAGGTCAGTCAGTTCAATGAAATGCTAGAACCTTGAAGGTATCCTTAAGAGCAATTCTGAAAAACATGAATTGCTATAGTGAAACCAGCTCTCACGAAAACCACACCAGGAAAGAAAGAGCAACAATTACCTCTGCTGGAGAGGATAAGTTCCTCATAGTTACCAGCGTCGGAAAACATAAATTGGGAGCACATCAGATAACAACCCTCATTAATGATACACGATATCAAGTTTCAGACACCTCTCAACATAAACTGTCCAAAGGAGACTGCGAGAAGTGGCCTTTGTGGTTGAGTTGCTGCAATAAAGCTACTACTGAGGACCACAAACAATATTTCAGTTGAGTCAAAATTTGAGACTTTTGGGACCAACCACCATGTCATTGTGAGATGCAGAAAAGGTGAGCAGATAGTTTCCACATGTGTATTGCCCACCGTGAAGCATGGAGAAAGATGTGATGGGGGTTGGGCATTCTACTGATGACAACGTTTATGATTTATTCCAAATACAAGGCACATTACCCACCATGGCGAGCAAAGCATTCTGCATCGACAAAATTCCATGTGGTTTACACTTATTGGGACAATTATTTGTGTTGTAACAACAACCCAAAACACCTCCTGGCTATGTAACGTCTATGCAACCAAGAAGGAGAGGGATGGAGGCTGCATCAGATGACATGGCCTACTCAATCCCCAACTTCAACTCAATTTAGATAGGTTGGGATGAATTGGACGCAGAGTGAAGGTGAAGTAGCAATCTCTAGAGACGTCTTCAGGACTGTTGGAAGTCATTCTAGGTGACAACCTGATGAAGCCAATAGAAAGAAAAGCAGTGCAAAGCCATCATCATAGTACATTGGGGGAGACTGTGAGGGATCTGAGTTTCCCTTGTGGTTTTCCTGCTTTCATTCTAATTCTACAAGGTGCACATCCCAATAAAAACAAGGCGAACCACTGCATGAACAAGTGTGTCCAGGTATTTCACCGGAGCTGTATAGACCCTTAAATATACATGTATGTGTGTATATATATATATATATATATATATATATATATATATATATATATCTATGTACAGTATAACGGAAAAGTGAGTTAACGCCTTACATTTTTGTCAATATTTTAGCATATCTTTAAATGGGACAGCACTGAAGATCAGACTCTTTGGTACAATGTACAGTAGTCAGTGTTCAGCTTGTCTAACAGTGTAAATATGGTGTGCCCTCTAAATAACTCAGCACACAGCCATTCATGTTTAAACCGCTGACACCCATAAGTGAAAATGGTCAAATTGTGCCCAAAGTGTGAATATTTTGTGTGGTCACTATTATATTCATATTATATAATGACTTGCTTACTGCCAAAGCGAACAAACACTTCTCTATACTCCTACTCCTAGACCTGTCCTCAGCCTTCGATACCGTTGACCACTCCCTCCTATTACAGACCCTCTCTTCCCTTGGTGTCAGAGATCTTGCCCTCTCTTGGATCTCTTCATACCTCTCAAATTGCACTTTCAGTGTCTCCCACTCTCACACAACCTCTTCATCCCACCATCTCTCTGTTGGCGTCCCTCAAGGCTCTGTCCTAGGACCCCTACTTTTCTCTATCTACACATTTGGCCTAGGACAACTCATAAAGTCCCATGGCTTCCAATACCACCTATATGCCGACGACACCCAGATCTACCTCTCTGGCCCAGATGCCACATCTCTGCTGTCCAAAATCCCGAAATGTCTATCTGCTATATCCTCCTTCTTCTCCTCTCGCTTCCTAAAGCTCAATGTGGCCAAAACTGAACTAATCATCTTTCCTCCGTCTCACCTACACTCTCCACCTGATCTATCTATTACAATAAATAACACCACGCTCTCGCCAGTACCCAAAGTTCGCTGCCTCGGAGTGACCTTTGACTCTGCCTTATCCTTCATACCACACATCCAGTCCCTCACCACCTCCTGCCGTCTTCAACTCAAAAATATTTCCAGAATCCGCCCTTTCCTCAATTTGCAATCTACTAAAATGCTAGTGCATGCCCTCATAATCTCCCGCCTCGACTACTGTAACATCCTCCTCTGTGGCCTCCCTGCCAACACGCTCGCCCCTCTCCAGTCCATCCTTAACTCTGCTGCCCGACTTATCCACCTCTCTCCTCAATACCACCCCGCTTCTCCCCTCTGCATGTCCCTCCACTGGCTTCCAATCTTCCACCGTATCCTATTCAAACTTCTAACACTGACCTACAAAGCTGTGCATAATCTTTCCCCTCCGTACATCTCCGAACTACTCTCCCACTACACTCCAACACGTCACCTCCGGTCCTCCCAAGATCTCCTCCTCTCCTCCTCTCTCATTCGCTCCTCACGCAACCGACTCCAAGACTTCTCCCGAGCATCCCCAGTCTCCTGGAACTCGCTGCCTCAACACGTCAGACTATCCCCTACCCTTGCAAACTTCAAACGGAACCTGAAAACTCATCTGTTCAGAAATGCCTACAATCTACAATGAACTCGCTGCCGCCCGACCACCGTGCGGAGCTGCCGCCCGACCACCGTGCGGAGCTGCCGCCCGACCACCGTGCGGAGCTGCCGCCCGACCACCGTGCGGAGCCGCCGCCTGACCTACACCCCACCTATTGTCTCCTCCCCATAATCCTATAGAATGTAAGCCCGCAAGGGTAGGGCCCTCTTCCCTCTGTACTAGTCTGTCTACTGTAACTTGTATACGTATTTTGTATGTAACCCCCTTCTCATGTACAGCACCATGGAATTAATG